>NC_025688.1:17272646-17284994 GCF_000633955.1 Camelina sativa
TATATATATTTTTAGTGATCATACCTATTTTTTTTTTGCGAATACTAAAAGAATCAGATTCTAAAAATTGTGAGGATATTACATAGTTCGGAGAAACCAGCAACGCCATTCAAAGACGCCGAGCAACCGGTGAAAAGTATAGTTCCTTTCCCTTTCTCCATCATCCCGGGAATAACCTTTTGGTACCATATCATAAAATCAAATGAACAACTTACAAAAATAGAAAAATATTAAAATAACTTTTTAAAAAAGTCAAAATAACTCAATAGTATTACTTTTACCCTTCAGCTTCCTGATAAATTCAATGATACTATAAAAATAATCTTATTTATTGTAACAGAAAAAAAAAATCTAGGAAAAAGTGTTTTTTAATTACTAACTGGATAAATTATGGATCAAAACATATCTATCATGTGTTCTAGGGTTTTTAGGCCATGATTACCAAGAGCAAGTCTTCAATAACAAAATAACGATAAAATTCAGAGAGATACGTGAGTTTATAATAAAACACATTGTTCGTATATAATAATAGTGCATGCGATTTCAAGAAATGGTCACCTGTTGTGCGCAAAGGAATGCAGCAAAGACTGAGACGGAGATAGAAGTTTGGAAAGATTGAAAAGGAATGTGGGTGAAAGAAGTTGGATGGTGACTTGTGTAGGAAGAAGAAGAATGATAAGCATTGTACACTAAAACGTCCACGAACCCTAACGACAACACTCCTTCGAAGGCTTCTCTTACGCTTCTTGGATCCGCACAATCAATTCTTATAGCAAACACTTGCGCTTTCTTTTCTCTGGCTATCTCTTCTGCTACTCGAGATAACCTACCTGCACAATGGACCCGACCATATATATCAAGAGAGTGACAAAGTGTTCGTTATNAAAAAAAAAAAAAAAAAAAAAAAAAACTAAAATAGAGTGTTATATTTACATTTAGTAGCGACGGTAAGTGCACTGTTTTGTGATCAATCTTAGCTGATTGCCAAGACTAGTAATTATTTTATATAAGAGAAGGAACGAAGAGAAAAAGATAAATATTTAGACGGATGAAGAAAATTAAAATCTATTTATTATTAGTTAGAATCGAATGGAAAATAAATATTTCCATCACCGAACATAATGAAAAAGTGTCATTGCTTCCTTTACTTTTTTTGTGTAGAACAAAACAAAAAATATTTCAACCTAATTAAATAAGTTTTTACTGAACTATTCATAATAAATTAAAAACTGAATATTTCTACTATCTACACTGAAAAAATTACACTATTATGTCTTACTAAATTGAGTGGTGATGATGTATAAACCCAAAATCTAAAATAAAACTGAAATTGGATATGTGTGATGTGTGAACATGTTAGCCGCATTAATATACTCGTAAAATCCAGCGAGAACAAATAGCACTAAAATATCTCATTTTGCAAAGAAAATTGCCGCAATTCTTTATCTTCTTTGGTACATATATAATGGAGAAGAAAATTTATGTGGGCACATATATATATATATATATATATATAAAAGAAGCATAAGTATACATGGAAACATGCGTTGTTTATGTGTATACGTGTATGAATAGGCGGAGGGAGATATGGATAAAAAAGAAAAGCAAAAACCAAAATTTAAAAGAGAGAGAGAAAGGAATCAAACCGAGATCACGGGAGAGAATCGCGACGGTGTAGCCTTCATGAGCAAACTTCCGAGCGATGGAGCGGCCAAGCTTTGGACCGACGCCTACCACCGCCGCTATGCCTTTGCCGCCGGAGCTCGAACTCCCTACGTTTCTCATCATCGATCTTTTATGATACTTCCTTTCTCCACCTTCGTCTCTTTATATGTACTAGCTACTTCTCTTTGGATTGTGGATAAAAATTATGAAAGGTATGAGAGTAAACAAGGAAATATAGATTAGTTATATAGTTGTCGACGTAAGCTACCCCCCTTAACCTAGGCCAGTAGTCTCTAAGCTCTCTTTGTTTCTCTATTTAATAAGAAGAGACGGAGAAATTTTCTTGTGGACTAGATAATTTTTGGTTATACACCTTTCTTTGTCATTTATATATCATAAAAGTTTCATCTACTTTAATAACAGCAATAATAAATATAACAATGCAATGATATAGCAATTAGTATATAATTATATTGTACACCTTTGTCAATTATATATATATATAGATATGTGTTCTAGGTGAAAAAGATGGTGTCCAATGGATAGTGTGGTTCTTAGACAAAGAGACATGTCATGTGGAAGGAATTGTAGCAATAATTTGTTCTTACTTGTTAGACTCTAAAGATGTTTCGAAAAGACTTATATAAGGTGGGCTTTTCTGAATTAAGTTTGAGGATTCTATCTATTGGTCAATATAAGTGCTCGAATGTCACCATATGCGAATTTTTCATTTGCACTTTTTTTTTATTCGGTCGTTCCAAACGGTTTATTATTATAGAAAAGTATAGACGACCAATTTTGTGAATATTATTACTAAGGAAAATGTATGAAAGAACTATAGTTAAAAAATCTGATGTAATGTTAAAATGTGGTCTATCTGATGGCTATGATATGATAATACTGATATATACAAAAATATTTCAAAGACGTTTTTAAACATTTTAAAGGATCCAGTATTTCTAATATTAGAAATGAAGAAAATTCATGGAGAAGATAACAATTTTAATAAATAGGTTGACCCATTTGCTCTCCTTTTACGGGGAATGTTATTATGAGATTTTTTCCCTTTTGATTTTGTATATAGATTTGGCTTTTATTTTTGTCTTGCAAGTTGGTCATTTTGCTTGACCCCTTTCCTCTTCTGTCTACAGCTCATCAGCATATCAAACAAATACATACATGATACATCTGTATTATTTCATCCGAAGTTTCTAGATACATGCATGCATATCCGTATATATAATTTAGTTTTCGATGTTAACACACGTGATACTGCCGATGACATTACTCATACTTTTGGAAGTAAATGAATTACATATTTACATCTACTCTTGATCAACATTACTCTTTTTCTTTGTCTGTATAGATTAACATTAATCAAAGATCATCCTATGATTGATATCAGATAATGTATTATATGTGATTGTGAATGTGAGAATGTGAATAGTGTGAATGGTAAGATTGTATAGGTTCTTTGCAACAACAAAAGAAGATTCTTGCAAATATGGGAGAGATAAACTTGGAATAAATACATATGAATTAATAAATGGAAGAAAAAAAGCACTAACAAATACAAATATTAAGTTTATCCAATATGTATTTGGGACCAGATATTGATATTGGGAACTGAGTAACCCATATCATCCATGATTGGTCCAATCTTCACAAATCTTTCCTCCATTCTCTTTTTATATATAACCCTCTTCGATCACTTTAGTTTGAAACATATATGAATACGAGTATATATATTTTATTTGATATAACAATATAACATTTATGCATTTTATGATCGAGTCTTTTAGTCAAGTCGATTTTATCAAAGTTATTCAATAAAATAGTAAGTCTACACTTAAACATAGATCAAATCATTTATTTACAAAAGTTAAAAACAGTTGTTAGCCGTATATACAACCTAATGAAATAAGATAAGATAATAATGTCAGGTCATTCTCATCATATTCTCGTTTTTTAGAACTCTTTTTTAGTTAACAAAAAAAGAGAGAGCGAAAGTGTTTTTTCTTCGGATTCCTATCGCACCGTCACCAAAAAACCAAATTTATTTAACGTGTTCTAGAGAGGTGTGGCCGTGTGGGGATGAAGTCAATACCAAACATTAATACAAGAGGTCCCAAAAGGAGTTGGTGAGTAGCTTGCTATGGTTGAAATTAGAAATACATTTCAGAATATGTTTCTATATTATGTAAACTAGGATGTCGGCCATCTGTTACCGTACGGGAAAATGAAAACTTGAAATGACTAACATTATTAATTTTATATTTTGAGTGAAAAAATTATGGTAATTCTTTAACTGTATAATATAAAAGTTATAAATAATGACTAAGATGAATCAACCAAATTAGTTAAATAAAATATTTCTTGTATATTTAAAAATGAAAAAATGATTCAGTGACAATTAAAGAATAATGTTAAAGATATATAAATCTAGGTTTACTGAATCATACTCAAATAATCAATTTTGAAAGATATTCATATAAAACAATTAAATCATTATTCTATCAAAATTTATAAAAATATAATAAACGAATCAGGGAGAAAGAGTTCGCTGCAACTGCAACCAACCAAATTGAATAAAAAGATATATCTATGAAAAATTAGAAATCACAATTAATTATCTAAATTAATACTTGGAAGAGATGATCAATAAGAGTTAGATGGAAAACGACACAAACAAAAGTTAGATGAATGAATGAATAAATAAAACAATCCAAATTTTTTAACAAAGATGAGTGAATCAATGTTGATTAATAAATTGAAAAAAATAATACTCAGAATTTTATAATTTGGAGGTGTTAAACAATACTCAAAGAACAAAAAAATTTTTCAAGGTTCATAAATATATATATATATATATATATATATATAAACAAAGAGGTGTGAAACAAAAATGTGCGAAAACTAACAAATGTGAACATTGAAAGCTGAGAGCACGATGAAAAAACATAATTGTTGGATCAAAATATTGCAACTTTTAAGATTATTAACAAACCTAAACAGTTAGATGAGATAATAAAAATAATCTCATCCGTTATATCTAAATTGAACCCTAAAAGTGAGTTTACTATAATATATAAACATATAAATCTATGAAAAATTAGAAATCACAATCAATTACCTAGATTAATATTTGGAAGAGATGATCGATGTAGGTATAAATGGAAAACGACACCAAACAAAAGTTAGATGAACGAATCAATAAATAAAACAATCCAAATTTTAACTAAGATGAGTGAATCATGTTGATTAATAAATTAAAAAAATAATACTCACAATTTAAAAACCTTGGAGGTGTGAAATAATACTCAAAGAACATAAACTCTTTTCAAAGTCCATAAAAATCTATATATATATATAAACAAAAAGGTGTGAAAACAAAGAAGTCTAAAACAAAAAGGTGTGAAACAAAAAGGTGTGAAAGCTAACAAGTGCAAATATTGAAAGTTAGGGATACGACGAAAAAACACAATTGTTGGATCAAAACATTGCAACTTTATACAAACAAAGAGGTGTAAAACAAATTGGTGTGAAAACTAATGGGTGCCAATATGGAAAGCTGGGGTGCCACGAAAAAACATAATTGTTGGACCGAAACTTTGCAATTTTTAAGATCATTAACAAAGGTTGAGATCATTAATAATTCTCAAAGAACAAAATCTTTTCCAAGTCCATAAAAATCTGTATATATATAAAAACAAAGAGGTGTGAAAACATAGAGGTATGATAACATAGAGGTGTGACACGAAAATGAGTAAAACTTAATAGGTGTAATTTTTAAAAGATCGGGGTACGACAAAGAAACACGAATATTTGGAAAAAAAACTTGCAACTGTTGGGATCATTAATAACTTTAAACCATTAGATAAAAATAATATAAACAATCTCATCCATTAGATTAAAGTTGACTCCTAAAGTGGGTTTATTATTATATATATAGATACTTCTCCAATCCCCTATATAATAAAAAGGAAGTAAACAATATTGTTTCGTAGACATGTATATAATTTTTATAAGTTGGTTACAAATAGGTTATAGATTAAGTTTTATATTATTTGTATAGTCTGGATTTATTGTTTCCAAAAATCTTAAAGAGAATATTCTAAAGAATTATTTGATATCATCTAACTTACCATATTAATTTTTTTAATTAAATTATTCATCAAATAAAATCTTTTGATATCTAACTTAACATATTAATTTGTTAATTATTATTATAATTCGCCTCTCATTTTTATATATGAGTCTATTTTGTGAAACAAATAAATTATCATATTATTTATTATAATTAAAAAAATAGTTTTATTTTCGGATATACCATAAGCTGAATTTTTAAAAACAAATATAAATGATTCAATCTATAAAATATTCGATTTTATTAATATTATTCTATAAAAATAATATCTATTGAATTAAAAATTTTACTGAGTAACAGGTCAAAATTTGAATATTTAAATTCAATTTCATACTTTTTGTTGAATTTTTTAATTTTATATAATATAATAAACTTTAAATAATTTATTTTGAAATATTTTAATATAATTGAAAGTTGATATTAAAGTTAGAAACTATAAACACTCTAAATTGGTTTGTTATAGCAATGTCAATAATATTTCACCATAATATGAAAGAATTTAAAAAAACCAAGTATATTAAAACAAAAAGTATAAAAATATATTAAATTAATCATAATATAATAACTCGCTTTTTAAAAACCAAATTCACAACATTATGTCTTATAATGACATTCAAGTCATGAGGTAGAATATACATTGTTGAAATAACTTCACGTACATAAACTAATACAACATATTAAAATATTATTTTAAAATAGAGAATATACAAAATTTTGTATAAAATAAAATTTAACCAGTGTTATAGCACAGGTACTTATCTAGAATCATTAACAATATAAAACTTACAAAATAATTGTCTTTTTCAAGTCATCATATTTAGCATATGATTTTATTTCATAATATTTTATCCAAAAAAATTTTTAAAAATAATCACATAAATTATATTTTATAAAAAAATTACAATATAAATAAAATAAATTTCAACCGTGCTCTAGTTATTGCAATTATATTAGTAGATATTTCATGTATAAGTATGTAACTAAAGTGTCAGGCTCATCTCAATTGATAAAGCCGCACGTTTACGAACTTCATGGATGATACGGTAAAAGCCCACACACACTGCCCTATTATATGTTTTGTTAACCTATATAGCCCATAATCTTAAATTGGCAAAAGTAGTTTAAGTATTGGAATCAGAAAATACCAACAAAACTTATCCCCGTAATTTCAGGCGGATCTACGAGCATGCAATTAAAATTGAGAATATATTTGTAACAGAAGAGATAATTAAGTTATAACTAAAAAATAATTTATTAATTAAACGACGAACAAATCAAGTAGCTGTCCATGAGAAATGGACAAAACAAAAACCCTAACATAACTTTAAAATATAAGAAAAAAACAAAACAAAACGGAAGACGTGCTTAGTTCTTGGCGTGCTTGATGTGACAAGAATATTGAAGGAGGGGAGCAAAGAAATGACTCTTAAACATCATCTGAAGATGGCTGTGACACCTCTTGTCCATATTCACAACGATCTCACAACACTCTTTGTCCAATGCGAAATCGTTCTCCGCCCAACTCGAAAATATTTGCGAGAAACATTTCTCGTTCGTTTTCGATCCACCTTTGGACAAACACTTCTCTAACTCACCCGATTGAGTCACGAGAAGAGACTCGAAAGGAGGACTCGGAAGTCCCGGGATGTTAGGTAGTCCCGGGATTATTGGCATTCCCGGGATACCAGGGATGTTTGGTATTCCAGGGATTTTAGGGATGTTAGGGAACGAGCCTGGAGGTGAAGGAGGAGCGTTGGGGTCTGAGGAGGAGGAACAAGCCCAACCAACCTTAGATTCACCGAAGTTGCCATTGTGGTTGGCTAGATCGGACGGCATAGGCCATGGTTTCTTTCCGACGGTAAGGTTTGGGAGAGAGACAAGGCATAGTAGAGCTACAATGATCATGACGCTCTTCATGGCTAAGGCGATGGAACACAAAGATTTTTTTATGAGCGTATAAAGAAAAATGAGTGAGAATGTATGGATTCGTATATATAGACCTTTTTATTATTTTATTTTAAAGTAATATATATATATATGAAGATGAAGATGGAATTTGTATATATATACTACGAAAATGTTGTAGCAGTTATAATCTTTAAAAACTGAATTGTTGCAACCATTATCTCGTGTTTGTATAATTAATAAAAATATTTCAAAATGATGTTTTCTCAACGATCAATATGAATAAAATCAAATAAAAGATTGTAAGGTGATTTAATTTGCCATAAGGATAAGGTTTATTAGGGAAATTTGTCAGCTAAATTTTTTTTTACAAGTCACAAGTAATAAAGAAAAGAAACATTCAAAATTACTTCGTCTTCCCGAATATTCTATAAAATCCAACAAGAAGATCCAACTCTGTTGATTAGAGAGTTTTATGCTTACAGTTTAATTAAGAGTTATAAATTATAATCCGATAACAACAGAAAGAGAGATTGTACCGAGATCGTTATATATATGAGACAACAATTTGCTTTTTCCTAATTATCTTTTAAAGTCCGAAAATCTTTATCTTTATACGATCTCACGTAAACTGAATGTGATTGTATTTATTGGTAAATAAACTTTCTTTATTATTTGCTGACTTAACATAAATCAAGAACAAGAACAACCTTTATCTAAGAGAAAACATATCAAGAAACTAGTTGGTGCAAAAAAGACGTGATGTGAATCATCAAATAACGCCGTCGCATTATTTTTCATGTTGACAATAAGATTGCAATACAATAATTATTTTACTCCACTGGACTCCACATATTTCTAAGGCCGTGTCGACTTGTGATCCTCAAAATTTGGATGAGATTTGTTGTCGAAGTGTTCGAAAGTCAGAATATCTGCTATGACAAATTAAAGGATGATATTATGGATCCCAAACTGGACAAATATTAACTTAAGCTAGACTACATCTCAAAGCCAAACCCGGAGGCCACACCTTAAAATGGTCGTCTTATGTATATATCATAGCGAACTTACTCTCTGGTGTTGTCATGGTTATATTATGCCATCATTTTGTTCGCCGTAGTACGTGCTATATACGTAATGCTGCCTTTAAAACAAATGTATTAGAAAAGTGTCCATGCAGCCGTCTATGTGTCAGCTTACGGGTCAGACGACTAGACGAGAGCATACACCATGACGATAAATTTTTTAGACGTTAAAATTTGTTATCATGCAATATAGTTGTCTTCAGCGGTTCTAAGTGGTAAGAAAAGGATACTGAGGACGTACAGCCGTTGCGATGGGAGAGAGAGAGGCACTTTCTTAGTCCGATTTGTATTCAAATTATTTTGGTAAATGTTGTTTAATTATTTTTTATCTTTGTTGGAATTTATCCCCAAGTTTGAATAATTACTTTTATTTTGGTAAATAATTTAGGTGATTTGCGATAAAGTAAACAAAAAAGTTTAATTATACTGAGTATATTAAAATATAAAAAAGTCACGAATAAAAAGGAAAAGAAACGTTCAAATCGTAATCTATTTCGTCTTCTTAATTATTCTTTCCCAGAATATTCGATTAAATTTCACAACTAGAAGATCACGCTCTTCTGATTGTAGAATAGGTCTTTTTATTGAGGACCTGATATACTTTAAAAAAAACGGATGTAACCAAAAAAGTGATTGCGTCGAAATCGATATGATACAACAGTTTCCTATCTTTCCTAACGATCTTTTCGATCAAGTCCAAAAAATCATTTTCTAAACCATCTCACCGTTCGTCGTGAATCTTTTGAGATTAATGCAATTGAATCTTTTGGTGACTGATTTTTTTTTCTTTATTATTTGCAAACACAAGCAACAAAAAGAAAAAGAAAGAGATTCATTAATTAAACTTTGACAAAAGATCGTTCATTAGATATGAACGGCAACCAATATTGCATGACTAAACGAACCAAAACAAGAAATAAATTATCAAAGAAGAAAAACCCTAATTAATCAAGAAAAAACAGACAAACTAGCATGTAACATGGCAAGTGTAACGAACAAGAGGAACAAAGAATGGATCATTGAAGAATCCCCAAGCGACATCGTCGCATTCATTTTTCATGTTGACAACAAGGTTGCAACAATAGTCACTAACACGGAACAACCTCGTGAAGTAACTGGCTTCCATCTGCATCCGACACATCCCAACAGGTCCCATGTTTCTCCAACAGCTGGAGATGTATTCCCATGGATTCTGATTATGATGATGGCTACTCGGAGGTGGATTTGATGGAGATGACGAGTGATCATCACTTGGTGGGTGAGATGGAGACTTCTTGGGCGCTGGAGGTGGAAGAGACGGTGTTGAAGGCGTAGATGGGGACTTCTTGGGCGTTGGAGGTGGAAGAGACGGTGTTGAAGGCGTAGATGGAGTCTTCTTGGGTGCTGGAGGTGGTGTTGAAGGCGTAGAGGGAGACTTCTTCGGCGTTGGAGGTGGAAGAGACGGTGTTGGTGGCGGTGGAGATTTTTTAGGAGCTGGAGGCGGAGGAGACGGTGTTGGTGGCGGTGGAGACTTTTTGGGAGCTGGAGGTGAAGGGGAAGGTGTTGATGGAGTTGAAGGTGTTGATGGTACTGTCGGAAACGGCGTTGATGGAGAAATAGAAATAGCTGGAGCAGATCCATTGCTATAAGTACATTTCCACACTTTGGAATCTCCATAGCTGATACTATGGAGAGTGTTCAAAAACGTCATCTCGTTTCTGGAGACTTTTGACGGATGTGGCCATCCTCCTTCGTTCGGCCAATATTTTCCGACGGTTGTGGTCGGAAAAGCGACAAGGCAGAGGAGAGCTGCCAATAAAAGGACGATGGAGGTTTTCATCGTTTAAGGGAAAGAAAGGAAAATTTGTGATGAGTGTGTATTTAGAAAATGGCCATAACGAGAGACGACTATATCAGTTTATATATATAAGGATTTAACCTTTTTTATTTAATTTTTTTAGGTTAAAAAATATAACGAAGATCGTTTAACAAATGTTTTTTTTTTTTTTTTTGTCAACAGTCTTTTGTAAATATTATCTCTTCAAAATTCGAAAAGAAATTTCTTAAAGTGAAAAAAAAAAAAAAAAAAGACTTTATCAAAGAACTATTAAAGCCCATTTAGGCCCATTTATTAAAATTTGGAGGGTGTTAAACAACGGCGTCGTTTACTAGTTAGAGAAAGGACCACCCGAAAGACCCGAAGCGGAAAGAGAGATCCGAACAACCCGACCCAAAAATTTGACATTTTTTTTTGGTTCGATGTTCGTCTTCGTCGTCTACCTTTTTTCAACCGGTTAAATAAATCTATTGATTATTCTGATCTTCTTCCCGTTCGATCTCACTCTGTTTTCTAAAAAACCTTCGTGTGTTAAGCATCAGATTTGAAGAAGCAAATTGATGAACTCGTGATCTCTATACGGATCTAAGAGGAGCAGGTAAAAGCAAAAATGAACAGTTGAAGCTATCAACGAATTTTCCAATTTTGAAAATTTCTCAGATCAGTAATCTTTGTTATATCAGCTTCTCTCGTTCTCTTGATCGATCTAAATCGTAATTGCGACGATTATGAACTGGACTTTGTCTTTCAGGAGTTATGGAGTGGGCTACGGTGCAGCATCTGGATCTACGCCACGTTGGCCGCGGTGTGAGCAAGCCGCTGCAACCTCATACGGCGGCGTTTCATCCGACTCAGGCTGTAATCGCTGTTGCCGTTGGCTCTCACATCATGGGTATAGATATCTCCGCGATTAATTATGAAGTTTCATAGTTGTGATGTTTCGATGTTGAATGAAAGACCTATTGGTTTGCAGAATTTGATGCATTGACGGGGTGTAAGATCGCATCCATTGACATTGGATCTCCAGCTGTTAAAATGTTGTATAGTCCTACTAGCAGCAATGCTGTTGTTGCCATTCTTGAGGTTAATCTCTTCAAAATGCTATATAGAGATTTGGAATACTAGTTTTAGCTTTGGTGATCAGCGTTTTTTTTAACTGATTTAATGTTTGTGGATCGTTTAGGATTGTACAATTAGGTCATGTGATTTTGAGACGGAGCAGACTTGTGTCTTGCATTCACCGGAGAAGAGGAGTGAGCACATTTCCTCGGATACAGAAGTTCATCTTGCTGTTACGCCACTCCAACCTGTTGTGTTTTTTGGATTCCCAAAAAGAATGAGTGTTACAGGTTTGGTTAATCGTTTCTTAGTTTTATTATATTTAGGTGTACGAGTGGGTGTTATTTTTCTGATTTCCTTTTTATTATTCTTTGTTGTAGTTGTTGGAACTGTTGAAGGTGGAAGAGCTCCAACAAAGATTAAGACAGACCTGAAGAAACCAATTGTCAACATTGCTTGTCACCCTCGACTTCCTGTCCTGGTATGATATAACATCCTCATTTTTCCATCTTGGTGAGTGGAATCTGACTTTGTTGTATATATGGTTAACTTCTTTGTTCAACGTTGTGTCGTTTCAGTATGTAGCATATGCAGAGGGGTTGATACGAGCTTATAACATTCATACTTATGCTGTTCATTATACATTACAGCGTGAGTATAGGAGGATCTCA
>NC_025688.1:17285205-17290223 GCF_000633955.1 Camelina sativa
AAATTTTTTTTTTTTTTTTTTTGTCAACAGTCTTTTGTAAATATTATCTCTTCAAAATTCGAAAAAAAATTTCTTAAAGTGAAAAAAAAAAAAAAAAAAGACTTTATCAAAGAACTATTAAAGCCCATTTAGGCCCATTTATTAAAATTTGGAGGGTGTTAAACAACGGCGTCGTTTACTAGTTAGAGAAAGGACCACCCGAAAGACCCGAAGCGGAAAGAGAGATCCGAACAACCCGACCCAAAAATTTGACATTTTTTTTTGGTTCGATGTTCGTCTTCGTCGTCTACCTTTTTTCAACCGGTTAAATAAATCTATTGATTATTCTGATCTTCTTCCCGTTCGATCTCACTCTGTTTTCTAAAAAACCTTCGTGTGTTAAGCATCAGATTTGAAGAAGCAAATTGATGAACTCGTGATCTCTATACGGATCTAAGAGGAGCAGGTAAAAGCAAAAATGAACAGTTGAAGCTATCAACGAATTTTCCAATTTTGAAAATTTCTCAGATCAGTAATCTTTGTTATATCAGCTTCTCTCGTTCTCTTGATCGATCTAAATCGTAATTGCGACGATTATGAACTGGACTTTGTCTTTCAGGAGTTATGGAGTGGGCTACGGTGCAGCATCTGGATCTACGCCACGTTGGCCGCGGTGTGAGCAAGCCGCTACAACCTCATACGGCGGCGTTTCATCCGACTCAGGCTGTAATCGCTGTTGCCGTTGGCTCTCACATCATGGGTATAGATATCTCCGCGATTAATTATGAAGTTTCATAGTTGTGATGTTTCGATGTTGAATGAAAGACCTATTGGTTTGCAGAATTTGATGCATTGACGGGGTGTAAGATCGCATCCATTGACATTGGATCTCCAGCTGTTAAAATGTTGTATAGTCCTACTAGCAGCAATGCTGTTGTTGCCATTCTTGAGGTTAATCTCTTCAAAATGCTATATAGAGATTTGGAATACTAGTTTTAGCTTTGGTGATCAGCGTTTTTTTTAACTGATTTAATGTTTGTGGATCGTTTAGGATTGTACAATTAGGTCATGTGATTTTGAGACGGAGCAGACTTGTGTCTTGCATTCACCGGAGAAGAGGAGTGAGCACATTTCCTCGGATACAGAAGTTCATCTTGCTGTTACGCCACTCCAACCTGTTGTGTTTTTTGGATTCCCAAAAAGAATGAGTGTTACAGGTTTGGTTAATCGTTTCTTAGTTTTATTATATTTAGGTGTACGAGTGGGTGTTATTTTTCTGATTTCCTTTTTATTATTCTTTGTTGTAGTTGTTGGAACTGTTGAAGGTGGAAGAGCTCCAACAAAGATTAAGACAGACCTGAAGAAACCAATTGTCAACATTGCTTGTCACCCTCGGCTTCCTGTCCTGGTATGATATAACATCCTCATTTTTCCATCTTGGTGAGTGGAATCTGACTTTGTTGTATATATGGTTAACTTCTTTGTTCAACGTTGTGTCGTTTCAGTATGTAGCATATGCAGAGGGGTTGATACGAGCTTATAACATTCATACTTATGCTGTTCATTATACATTACAGCGTGAGTATAGGAGGATCTCATATATCTCATTGTCTTTATTCTTTTCACCTGGTTTATCCTGAGCGATAGCTACCACTTAAACCAGTTCTTTGTTATCCTCGCAGTTGATAATACTATTAAACTCATTGGCGCTAGTTCGTTTGCTTTTCACCCAACACTAGAATGGATTTTTGTTGGAGATAGGAGGGGTACACTTTTAGCATGGGATGTTTCAACTGAAAGACCTAACATGATTGGAATGTAAGTCATTTTTCGTTGTGATATTGCTGTCCCTTTTTTTTTTCTCATAATAATTCGTTCCTGTTTGTTTTATATTGGAACAACTGCAGAACTCAAGTGGGTTCGCAACCCATTACTTCTATTTCCTGGCTTCCTATGTTGCGTGTACTTGTCACTGTGTCCAAGGATGGATCTCTTCAAGTGTGGAAGACACGGGTTATAATCAATCCCAACAGGCCTTCAACACAAACAAACTTTTTTGAGCCTGCTGGTAAGTCTGTTGTCTCTTAAAGAGGAGATGTCTTTCCTCATTTCCATTATTTGGTTTGGAAACTTTGATTACGCATTGTAGCACTATCCTTTTTATTGTTTTTCTTTTCAGCTATGGAATCGATAGACATTCCTAGAATTCTCTCTCAACAGGGTGGGGAAGCTGTTTACCCTTTACCACGAATCAAAACTATAGAAGTTCACCCAAAGCTGAACTTAGCAGCTTTGATTTTTGCAGTTAAGAATATTCATTTAACTTCCTATTGGCATTCCTCGCTTAAGTAGAAGTGTGGGTTCTGTCTTTGACATACTGGATTTTTATACAGAACATGGCGGGTAATGAAAACACTCAAAATCGAGCAGCTCAGACTAGGGAAGGAAGGAAGCAGCTCTTTGCAGTTCTGCAAAGTGCTAGGGGATCTTCAGGTGAACACAAATTTTATTTGAACATAACAAGTGATACTCTTCTTAAGCTGTATGGATGTGTCTCTTGAGAGTCGCCAATCTTCTGTTAACAACAAGGGTTGTGGGTTCGGCCAGAGATGTTTGGTGTCAATATCCTGGTTTCTAACATTTGAAGTGATTAACAGCTTCTGTTCTAAAGGAAAAGCTTTCATCGATGGGTTCCTCTGGAATTTTAGCCGAGCATCAACTCCAAGCTCTGCTACAAGAGCATCATCACAAGGGGTAGGTGGATATTCTCATGCAATTAGGGTTGGAAATTTCGTAAAAAAAATTTCTATCATGTGGTGTGAATATGCCGTGAATTCCTTACCGAATGACTCACGCTTTTCATATTTCATCTGCTTCATTCACTCTATTACTTTTCTGCAGCCAGAGTCAGCTAACAATTTCAGATATTGCACGGAAGGCGTTTTTGTACAGTGTATGACTGTTTTACCTTCTTTCTTAGACATTATGTTTGTTTTATTATTAGGAATTATTTTTAGCTAAGTCCATGACTTAATCCTTGCAGCATTTTATGGAGGGCCATGCCAAAACTGCACCAATATCAAGGTTACCCCTTATTACCGTCGTGGATACAAAGGATCAACTTAAAGACATTCCTGTTTGCCAGGCATGTAACTGTTGTTTAGAGCTTATTTTCTGTAATATCTGTTTTAGGCCTAACTGATTTGATTATTGACAGCCATTTCATTTGGAGCTGAATTTCTTCAATAAGCCAAATAGAGTTCTACATTATCCTATTAGAGCCTTTTATATCGAGGGCCTTAACCTCATGGCACACAATCTCTGTTCTGGAACGGACAACATCTACAAGAAGCTGTACACATCGGTATTATCTGATATCATGTGATCGCATTTCAATTACTGGTTTCCTTTTACTTAAAGTACCTTTTTTTTGTTCCAGATTCCCGGAAATGTAGAATATCATTCGAAGCACATTGTTTACAGTCGTAAAAGGCACCTCTTTCTGGTTGTCTTTGAATTCAGTGGTGCTACGAATGAAGTTGTGCTTTACTGGGAAAATACAGGTTCTCAGCTGCCTAATAGCAAAGGAAGCACTGCTAAAGGTTTGTCTAATCATTGGATTCCCTTGCTACTCTTAAAAGAACTTTCTATCCTGCCTTAGAATTTGTAGTTTTTGAAAACAGTAAGTGGTATCATACTGCATCCAATCATTTAGATATACCAGAGGTACAATGTATGCTATAAAACAGTTGGTGGTCTTTCTACTGAGATAGATGCTAGGGTCTACTGCTGTTTACCCTAGAGACTAACAATCAAGGATGCTGAAGGTTTCAATAAGTTTTCTATTGACTTGAAAGAGATGCAAGATTAGAATTATTTAAGGCGTTCATCCTTTTCGTTTTCCTGTGTCTCTGAATGTGTAAACGAACAAGAGAGGACTAACCTCAAAGCTTACCTTTTGTTATGCAGGTTGTGATGCTGCCTTTATTGGCCCAAATGACGATCAATTTGCAATTCTTGACGAGGATAAGACAGGACTGTCTATGTATATCTTCCCAAAACTTACCACAATAGAAGAGAATGAGAAGAATCTATTATCTGAAGAGAAGCAAACCAAGGAGACGAATGTTTCTGGAATTCAGGGTCCACAACAATTCTTGTTTGAGACAGAAGTCGATCGTGTTTTTTCCACACCGATAGGTGTTGCATCAGATAAACTCATTCTTGAAAATTACTTATCAATGGGACCATGCCATCGCTAACTGATGTCTCTTTAAATTACAGAGTCCACTCTGATGTTTGCTTGTAATGGAACCCAAATTGGGTTGGCAAAGTTGTTTCAGGGCTATCGTCTCTCAGCTTCAGATGGTCATTATATTTCAACACAAGGCGAGGGACGAAAGTCCATCAAGTTGAAGAAACATGAAATAGCTCTTCAGGTATGAAAATCCCTACAAAACATGAATGTTCTCCTGATTGCTGGTACAGGCAGACTGCAACATCTGTTATTACTCGTACTGTTTACTAGTAGTGTAATAGTTCCGTAGAATTCTCGGCCAAATAAACTTTTGATATTTAGTTTCTGATTCTGTGACCAGCCCAGTAAATGCAGTCGTATTATTCCTTACCCTTTGATGTGGCTTACACCTGGCCAGTTATCTTTTAAAGTAAAATTATCTCGTTCAGAACTTAATAATAACAGGAAAATGACTCGTCGTGTTGGTGTTAGCTGTTCTATTGCCGTAAATAATTGATTAATTCGAGAGGGGTCAATGATATAATTGTTCCTGAAATTTTGGTCAATCAACTTTTGTATTATGTAGAAATTTTTAGAATTTTTTTTAGATCCCCAAAGTATTCTTTCCCCCTGAATTAGTTCTATTGTTGTCTCAAAATGTACAGGTTCAATGGCAAGAAACACCTCGAGGATATGTCGCAGGGATATTAACAACCCAAAGGGTGCTGATGGTGTCTGCAGATTTTGATATATTGGCAAGCAGTTCGACAAAACATGATAGAGGACTACCATCAATATCCTG
>NC_025688.1:17291509-17292302 GCF_000633955.1 Camelina sativa
GTATCAAATAACAACAAGGTTACACCCCTTTCCCTTTTTTCTTCTCTTACACGTTTAAAATTTGTTATATGTATATATAATGTCCGATGTCGATACTTTGGAATTGGTGTGCAGGATATACATCGATGAGTTTTTTTTGTCTCTTTCCTAGCTATCTTTGTTGGCCCCATCCCATGCTAACTATATTAGCTTCTTTATTATATTTTTATATATTGGATGCAGGTTTGATAGTTTGCGAATTACTCCAAAATCTCTTGATATTCTTGCCAGAAGCACTCCAGTATGTGGAGATCTCGCTGTATCACTAGCTCAAGCAGGCCCTCAATTCAACCAGGTGAGTCGAGTTGGTAGATTTTATGACCAGAACTCTCACCCAGAAGATGTGTTATTAATTAAACTGTTTCAAGNTATGGGTTGGGCCTGCCTTACTCTTTTCTACAACAACTGCTGTGTGTTTACTTGGCTGGGATGGCAAAGTTAGGACCATTCTTTCTATAAGTACACCGTATGCAGGTAAGCATATCTTGGTTCTCTATATGTTTAAGGTGATTTTCTGTATTTCATTCTCTTAAAGTTATCCTCTTCAACGCAGCCTTAGTTGGTGCCTTGAATGACCGCCTATTGCTTGCTAATCCCACTGATATAAGTCCGAAGCAGAAAAAGGGGATTGAAATCAAGAGCTGTCTTGTTGGGCTACTTGAACCGCTTTTAATCGGATTTTCTACAATGCAACAAACATTTGAACAGAAAATAGACCTTTCTGAAATAATGTATCAAATAACAACAAGGTTAC
>NC_025688.1:17292442-17295210 GCF_000633955.1 Camelina sativa
GCTGGTGAATCCAGTTCGTTGATGGGTCTGGAATCCCTTGGAAAACAAAACGTAGCTGATGAACAGGCAAAGGCTGCTGAGGAATTCAAGAAAACAATGTATGGTGCTGCTGGTGATGGCAGCAGCAGTGACGAGGAAGGTGTGCCAAAAACTAAGAAGCTGCAAATTAGAATACGAGAAAAGCCAACATCCACCACTGTGGACGTCAATAAGCTTAAAGAAGCTGCTAAAACATTTAAACTCGGAGATGGGCTAGGCTTAGGAATGAGTAGAACAAAATCAATTAGTGCTGGATCCCAGGATTTGGGTCAGATATTAAGCCAGCCTTCTTCCTCAACAGCTGCAACTACAGCTGCTCCGAGTTCTGCATCTGCTCCTGTTGATCCTTTCGCGATGGGCTCATGGACACAGCAACCTCAACCAGTTTCTCAACCACCTCCATCTGGTGTAGCCGCGCCAATACCGGAAGACTTTTTCCAAAACACAATCCCATCGGTTGAGGTTGCCAAGACATTGCCTCCTCCTGGCACTTATCTTTCGAAAATGGATCAAGCTGCTCANTAAACTTTCCGTGCAGGACATATGTAGCATCTAAAAAATATAGTTAGTTACTGTTGGACGGCCTATTCAACCTCATTTTCTGTCGAACTAATATATGTGGGAGTTTTAGGGCATCATGAACTGGACCTTGAAAAGTTAATCTCAAGTGTATCTTTTTACCGCCTCCCCAGTCACTATCTATAGTTAGTTGGAACTTAGATATAACACTTCTTGATCCTTGTACCTACATTTCATCTCTATGCTAGTTTCTCATGGAAATGTTTCTGGCAAGGTTCAGTTATCTAACTACTTTGGACATTTGGTACTGTAGATATGGTCAATTTGATAGCGCAAAGGAAACTTTTGAAGTAATAGCCGACTACGAGAGCATGCTAGATCTTTTCATATGCCACCTCAACCCTAGTGCTATGCGTCGTCTTGCCCAGAAATTGGAAGAAGAAAGCGGAGATCCCGAGTTAAGACGATATTGTGAAAGGATTTTACGAGTACGGTCTACAGGATGGACCCAGGGAATTTTTGCTAATTTTGCAGCTGAGAGTATGGTTCCAAAAGGACCAGAATGGGGTGGTGGCAACTGGGAAATCAAGACTCCAACCGACATGAAGAGCATACCTAAGTGGGAGCTTGCTGGGGAAGTAATGCCATATATGAAGAACGAAGATGGAACCATCCCCTCAATAGTAGCTGATCATATTGGTGTATACTTGGGATGTGTCAAAGGTAGAGTTAATGTTGTGGAAATTAAAGAAGACAGCTTAGTTTCTAAACCTGGAGGGCTTAGTTTGTTGGGTAAACCTGTATCGGATAAACCTTTGGCACTTCCTGCTGGTGAATCCAGTTCGTTGATGGGTCTGGAATCCCTTGGAAAACAAAACGTAGCTGATGAACAGGCAAAGGCTGCTGAGGAATTCAAGAAAACAATGTATGGTGCTGCTGGTGATGGCAGCAGCAGTGACGAGGAAGGTGTGCCAAAAACTAAGAAGCTGCAAATTAGAATACGAGAAAAGCCAACATCCACCACTGTGGACGTCAATAAGCTTAAAGAAGCTGCTAAAACATTTAAACTCGGAGATGGGCTAGGCTTAGGAATGAGTAGAACAAAATCAATTAGTGCTGGATCCCAGGATTTGGGTCAGATATTAAGCCAGCCTTCTTCCTCAACAGCTGCAACTACAGCTGCTCCGAGTTCTGCATCTGCTCCTGTTGATCCTTTCGCGATGGGCTCATGGACACAGCAACCTCAACCAGTTTCTCAACCACCTCCATCTGGTGTAGCCGCGCCAATACCGGAAGACTTTTTCCAAAACACAATCCCATCGGTTGAGGTTGCCAAGACATTGCCTCCTCCTGGCACTTATCTTTCGAAAATGGATCAAGCTGCTCAAGCTGCACAGGGTGTTTCAAATCAAGCAAATAATACTCCTCTGCCTGATATTGGTCTTCCCGATGGTGGCGTTCCTCAACAGTATCCTCAACAGGCAAGTCAACAACCGGGTGCTCCATTTCAGACTGTTGGACTTCCTGATGGTGGTGTTCCTCAACAGTATCCTGGTCAGACCCAGGGGCCAAACCAGGTTCCGGTTTCTACACAGCCTCTTGACCTGAGCGTTCTTGGAGTTCCAAATACCGGTGATTCTGGGAAGCCTCCTGGACAGCCTCAATCGCCTCCTGCATCAGTTCGTCCTGGACAGGTAAATGTGTATTTGATTTGTCCTATGTGTTTGCATGCAATTCAACTTGCCAATGTCCTGAAATTACATTCTAGATACAATGCGACACAGAAATCTCACTGTTGCTTTCTCCCCTATGATTACTACTCTCAGGTTCCACGTGGAGCTGCAGCTCCGATTTGTTTCAAGACTGGACTTGCCCATCTCGAACAAAACCAGCTTCCAGATGCACTTTCTTGCTTCGACGAAGCATTCTTGGCTCTGGCTAAAGATCAATCACGTGGAGCAGATATCAAAGCTCAAGCCACTATTTGTGCTCAATACAAGATAGCCGTAACTCTCCTTCGGGTAACTAACTCTCATATATCTCCCTCTTAATAGAAAGTAAAAAGTTCTGCTCGAAAAGATAGAATCATCTTATCAATGTTTCTTTCTCCTCTCTCCCATTTGCAGGAAATCTTGAGGCTACAAAGAGTCCAAGGCGCGAGCGCATTAAGCGCAAAGGACGAAATGGCTAGACTTTCAAGGCATCTTGCT
>NC_025688.1:17296343-17330614 GCF_000633955.1 Camelina sativa
TCACCCGGTTGTATCATTTGTGGTATGGGAAGCATTAAACGGTCTGATGCACTCGCTGGACCGGCACCTGTATCCACACCGTTCGGCTAAAGGTTATAAACGTTATCACAGTTGATTCAATTAACATCAAGCAAATTTCAAACTAGTTATTACATGTTAGAACTATTCATCGATTTTGTGGGGTTTGTTTTCTGTTCATTCGTGTGTATATGATTTGATTATTTGTATCTGTTTATTTTCCATACGTGGCTAATACAATTTGTAACGTCACTCTTCTTTGCCCACCAGGTTATCTTTCATTTTCTTTTGTTCAATTTTACGTCATATGTACTCTCTCAATTTTATGAAGTACTGGCAAACAAAAAGAACAAAGCTGTTTTTTTACCTAATATGTAAATCTTTAGACCTTGCTTGACAACAACAAAAAAGGAAATCTTTAGATTTTTAGACCTCAAATCTCAAGTTTTGTTGTCCCGGAAGCTCTTATCTAATGTATTAATAAATCTGAACGTACTTATTGAGAGAGAAATTCACTTGCTTTTGAACTCTAATTTACCTCATGGTAGGCAGCAAATATTAAGAAGCTCATCATTGATGATCATGATCTATTCAGTATTAAAAATCATTATTATTAACAATCAACATGCAAATTGATGTGAAGAAAACAAAGAGTTTTAGATGGTACGAAAAAACGAGTATTAATCTTAAATTTTATTCATGATCTAGAATTATGAATCTATCAATCATAGAGTATTACAAATGGTATAATATGGTATACAATAATTAAAAAAAAAATACATACTGTAAAACAATATATTAAATAAAGCTATAAACTATTAAATCTTTTCTAAGCTGTAGGTTCGTCGTTCTTGACAGCATGACCAATCCCGGGGCTATGTCCTGGTGTTGTGGGTTTGAAGTCATCTCCTTTCTTATGTCCCATCCCAGGACTGTTTCCTGGAGAAGTAGGTGCGAAATCATCCGTGGTTCCAGTTTTGAAATGTCTTTCTTCCGTGGGTGCCAAGTCATCTTTAGACCCCTTAACATTCCCATTCCCTCTCTTGTGGCCTATCCCAGGACTGTTTCCCGGAGAAGTAGGTGCAAAATCGTCCGTAGATCCTGTTTTGAAGTGATTCTGACCGTTGGTTTCTTCCGTGGGTTTGAAGTCATCTTTAAACTTTTCAACATTGGCATTTCCTTTCTTATGCCCCACCCCGGGGCTGTGTCCTGGGGAAGTAGGCGCGAAATCGTCTGTTGATCCGGTTTTTAAATGAACTTCACCGTTCGTTTTCTGCAACTTTCTTCCTTCCGTGGGCTTGAAGTCATCTTGAAACCCTTCAACATTGGTCTTACCTTTTTTATGTCGCACACCAAGGCTGTTTCCTGGAGAATTAGGCACGGATTTTTCTGCAGATCCAGCTTTAAAATGATCTTGATCTTTTGTTTTCCTCAACTTTCTTGCTTCAGTGGTTGTTGCTGTTTGAGCTAATACCATCGAGATCACGAGAATAGTCACACTGATAGTGATTAGTTTCATGTTCTTGTTCTTTTTGTGGATTTCGAAGTAAGGTTTAGGAGTTTGTATGTATGAGTAGTTTGTGCTGAAATTTGGAGTAAGAATGCCCCATAAGAGATTGTATTTATAGTGCCATGAGATTGCTATGTTGCTGTTCATTAAATTAAAAATGTGTGCACAATGGCCACATTGATTGATTTTGGACCGTCTGTCTATCAATTTAATAGTATTGATAATACTACAAAGTAGTCATATAATAATATCAAGACCGTTAATTTGAAGGGCTTTGTTCTAAAATGAATATTCAGTTCCAAAAAACATTGTCACGTTTATATTTTTATGAAATTATACGTTTCTTGTTTATCTAAAAATAAATTTAAAGAGACGATAAATTTTTTTATTGTTGATATCAATGTAAAATTTCATCAAAATGGAAGAGATGATAACTTGATGATGATTTTAAAAAAATTATTAGCAATCGATCAACGTTCGTATGTCGACATTACTAGCATCTAGCTACTTTGACATAGTTCGTTATTGAATTCTCCATTTTCACATGCAATGATGCAAATAGTATAAAATCTATTCAAACACATTAATAACAAGTGGGCACGCATTTTTATTTCGCTGCTCGTGGTTAAATGTAAATAGAAAATGCTATAATGGACTATCAATGGACGATCAATATAGCCTGTGTAAAGGAGATTCCAATATATTGGTAGATTGCTATTTTTGTTGAAGGTGAAATTAATATACAATATTTCAAAGTCGGTCCTAAACCTCCCGTAGTGCTCCATTGTTGAATATACAACACATATTTGTATTCCGAAAGTTTTTTTAACGATGGAAATAACTACATTTGGTTTGAAATTTTAAAATAGTATTCAAATTAATCGGTTCATTGTTTAACATGAAATCAAAGGCTAAGAAGAGCCGCCCTTTAGCCACCACAGAAATGTGTTTCAAACGAAAGACTATTTTAATATCACACGAGTTTAAAGAACACTAATGATTTGACAAAAGATATTTCTAATTGACCTTTCTCTTCTTTTAAAAGTCGAATGTGAAATGTAAAAATACTAAATAGGATTCTAATCATGGTTGACTATATATATATATATATATATATATATATATATATTGCATAATGTTGAGATTTCTATTTATATATAATACTTTTTACATAATACGCATAAGAAGATGATCTCAGTCACAAATATAGAGATCTTCCACTACGTACCCCATGGAAAAGGTTGGCTATACCATCAATATCTTGTTGTTGTATGAAAAGATTTCAAAGTTAAACGATAGTCTTGAATTTTAGAGATTGATACCCTTATTTTTTTTTGTTGATTTCGAATCACTCTCGTCATTAATGTTCAATCATAATACTGTACTTAGAACACAAATCTATAGAATATATGAAAAAAATATATTTCGAATCACTCTCGTCATTAAAGTTTTCGGAAAGTTTCAAACATTGTAAGTTGAGTTGTCCTTTAAAATAGCATATATATATTGTATTTTGCATAATGTTAGACTGCTAAATGGTATATATATATATACATCGTAAAAAAAATATTGGTCACTATAACTGCTGGAATGGTATAGGATCATAGGAGATGAAGAAAAGAAAAAAGGTGCTTCTGGTTTTGAATCTCATGAACTAAATGTTAGACTAGCTTAAAAATTCGATACCAGTCTTCAGGTGAGGGGACGAGAATCGCTATATAAGAACCATCTTATTGACTTGGTGTATGTTTGTGGATGTTATTAGTTTCCTTGCCAACTCGCAAGTGTCCGACAACGCCGCCATGCTTCAAAGAATATACCATTCCAAATAAAATAATAGTGACAAAAAAAACACACAAATCAAAAGAGGGAATAATTAAACCAAAATATAGAAAAGTGAAAGTAGTCAATAGATTCACTAGAATAATGTCAAAGGCTCCATCACCATCAACAAAACCACTATATGGTCCCTACGCGTCACTCACCACTCACTTATTTTTTTTGGTCTTCACCTAATTAAACCCTTTTTCATATGTAGGACATAATATCATATTAGTTTAGTTTAAGAGTTTAATCAATATAATTACCGTGTTGGCAAACAAAAGAATCGATATGATTGCCATTGACTGTTAGAAATTCGAACATAATAGAATATTCTTACTAGACATCAAATCTCAAATTTGATTCCTATGCCTATTTCTTGTCAATCTCCTCAACCCTTAGCATTTTTCAGGCAATTGACAAAAACAAATCTAAGCAGATTGTATTATATCAGTTCGAATTTTATCTTTTACCGAATCAGTTCGAAATATCTTTTTTGTATTATATAATACCCATTTGCTAACCGCTTTTGTAACATGTGAATGATGAAGCGAAATTAATTGTATGTATATTATATCTTGAATGAATGTTGTAAACGGAGCAAATTAAACTATAAGTGGACAAGACTGTTTCATTTTTGGAACAGGCTAGCTGTAGACTATTCGGTTTACGACATCTTTTTTCTATTTTTCTTGATGTATATTACATACTATAAATAAAAATTGAGTTAGCATACAAACGATAATTTGCCTGTTTCAGCCACTGTAACCATTAGAACTCTTTAGTTTGGAAATCGAAGAAGTGCAATATTGGTTGAACAATGCGCATGCATATATATACACATACACTTGATACTACGGAAAGGGATTATAAAAGTAACAAAATAGTGGATGGACATGTTTTTCTTTTCTTTTTGTTTTGACATCAGTGAATGGACTTGTTGAAAAGTGAAAGAAAGCTCTTTAATTTGGTTGGCTCCTGCACACAGGGAAGTTTTTCCAATAAGGGACCTACCGTAGCCTCCGCCACCCCAGGCTTCTATTTATATTTTATACAATACAATGTATGTATTGTACAAGTTGTTCTTCTTTTCTAAAGAAAAGAGAGAATTTTGGCAACACAATAATGCGTTTTCTCTTGGTGATTAATCACCCTTGATTTTAAATTTAGTCGTCGTAACTCTAAAATATTTCAGACTTGATCATATAATTTCCACGATTAATCAACTTCTCTACCTCTTTATTAAAATGATATGCATACACAAACTTGACATTTATTTCACGCAAGCGACGAGAAACAGTTTAGTCACACAAGAAAGAAAGAAAGAAAAAAAACACAAACTTGACATTGTACATGTCGGGGGTATTTTATATATGTGAAGATATCAAAAGTATACATAATTCACGATTTCCACAAGAGTTACTTGAAATAATAGAAAAACGAGTCGTAGATTTTACATGTTGTTTGTTAAAGCGTGAATTTGAGAAGTTTATGAAAAAAGAAAATGAAAAAAAAAATTAAGATGAAGAATCCTCTATGCATGCGAGGAAGTCGAAAGAAATAGAAAGAACAATTTGAAATCACGCGTACGTGTTATTGTCCTAGGACTCTAGGAGGTTTCGAAGTCTAGGGTTCTCTTTAATTATCAACGAGATAGTTAATATATAATGTGATTTGGAAGGTGTAAGAACCTAAAGAGATATAAGGTGGAATTAATTAACTCTCTTCATTAGTTAATTATGAGAACCCATGTTGAGAACATAATGATTGTGCTTACTTTAAGCATTTTCAACTGGTATATACTCTTTGTTTTCTTTTCGAATTCTAGTCGATTAGTTTAAATATAAAAGAAAGTATATAATAATATTGCCTAATTTATGAACTGTCGCATTACATATTATTCATAGAAAAAGGTCGTTATTCCAATATTAAACATCACAGAACGAATCAATTTATAAGGAATCACAAGTCACGATCATAGATTTGTAAGGCTGTTTCAGTCTCACCTTTCCAACCTCAAAGTTGGTCCGTCTCAAGTTTTTAGCGGTTCAGAGACATTCACTCTTACCTTTTCCTTTTTTTGGTATGTTATAGGCATCTTTTTCAATTAATAACACTATTTCGAAGCTTCTTTAGTTACTTCCTGACCCAAAGGGCCAAAGTGAATCTTTATAATGAAAGCTGAGATATTATTCTCTCTGATTTGATTAGTCGTACAAAGTGTACAACCTTAGTTTTCAGTGATATACTATTTTCTCATAAAACTAAAGAAGATGATAGTAATTACGGAATAAAAGACCCTATAAGTATGCCCAAAAAAACAACCACTTATTTTTAAGGATAGTTAGGTAGACATGTATAGGTAACTAAACTATAGTTTTGATAGCAAAATAGTAAAAGCAACTTTAGCTTCTAATACGGTTTAGCCAAAATACCATTTGCAGTTGTGCATAATTGTGTTCTTTGATTAAATAATGTAACATCTATTAGTATCACTCACATATCAATGAATATGTACATAAGGTAGTACATAGTCGTATAAAATTGCGTGATATGGAATAGAATAGTGCATCATTAAACTCACGTGAAACCATGTAACTCAATAAGTTATTTACCAAACAAAAGAAAAGTTCGAGTTTACCCTAGCTAGTAGTAAATGTTACCCTTGTTTCTGTGTTATATTTACAACTGTTAGATGAATGTTAGTATTATGTAAACTACTACTCGTGAAACAATTTAATTCTCCACTACACTTTACAAGTAAAAAAAAATGTCGATGAGAGAAAAACAAACATGAATCATGTGAAGGTCACAAGAACTCGAATATGTCCATGGTCAAAAACTGAATATTCCAAAGCAGAAAATGGGAATCCAAATGGTCTTTTTGGGCCTATTCTCAAGGCCCATTTCATCTATGAAAATAGTGAAATTAAAAAGTCCAAAAACAAAACATATGTGTATGTAATGTACCTCAAAATCAACTGTCACAGAGCAACTTAATTGACATCTAAAAAAGAAGCATAAAAAAGAAGCAACTACATTTTCCAGTCCCTATACAACCAATGAGAAGATTAAAGAAGACGAAACAAAATCATATCTGTTCTAAAAAGAAAAGCTCAACAAAGTAGTTGAGCAGAAGAAGAAGAAGAACCTAACAAGTAGAAAGCTTCAAACATCAGACCCTTTTTTGCATTTTGCAAACCCTTTAGTAGAAAAAGTCCCTAAGAAAGCTAAAAAACACTAATAATCTGCTCGTAGATATTTCTCGTACTCGGTCCCGTTCAATGTCTTGTTTATATCTTCCCAGTTCTTTATGTGATCTGACAAATCTCCTCTGTGTATCTTCACCTGTCTGCTTGACAAATCCTTCACAGGAATGTTCAAAAACTCTTGAACTTGTTTCAATGTCTGCATCCAAAACCCCAAAAAGCACACAAACTTTTGAGTGGTGTTGAGTGTTTAGCAAAAGATAACAACTTTAAGACTGTTTTGAAACGTTACCGTTTGATTTGTTATGAGATCTTCGTAGAAGACAACGATATGACGAGTGGTATTGAAATATTCCAACGCCTTTGCAGCTGAATTCTCTGTTTCTTGTAAGTCGTGGATCAAAGATGTTGAGTTGATCACCGGCTTATACCTAGAAAGTGCATCTGCCTGCAGTGGAATCGAAATCAAGAATCCGAAAAACACCAAACATTTGTATGCAAAACATAATACATAATATAAAACAGACCTCTTCAGGAGAATGAACATGAGACTTATGAGTCCCATTCAACAGCTTAGCATAACGGTCATAAGAATTTGCTAACACAGAAACCATTCTTCTTAAAGGATTCCTTCTGAATAGAAATATCGCCGAGACACCTCTTCTGTTAAAGTAATCTACTATTTCTTTATGGTTAACCATCAAACCCTGCAACGGATTCGGGATCAAGGACTACCGATAGTAATTGGCGTGGTAACGATTCAAGATTTGTTGTTTATTATACCTGGTTAAGCATCCATTTGAATCCAATAGCAGCAGAGCATTCGTTCTTTGAAGCACTCGTAAACCAATCAAGATTATAAACTCTATCAAGCGTCTGAATGATCGAAGATATGTTTTTTCTCCGATCCAAAACCGAGAAGATCTCTCCGTTAGAACTCACATTGTTATGACTATTCAACAATGTTTCAAACCAACCGCTTCCTGATCTCTGCATCGACAATATCGCAAAGTACCTCACCGGATTATGCCCACATTCATCTCTGGTTCAAGACAAAACCAAGATTTCAATAAGCAAAAGACACATGGACAAGAAGAACAAGAAATAATAACACTCTTACCTATTAAAAGTCTGTGGCTTTGGGTAATGAATCCGAGTAACAAAGCGTAACGAGTGAGAATCAATAGGACTAGTTTGCACAAGTTGTGAGCTTTGGAGATTGACATAACCGAACTGTTTTAAGCAAACGGAGCAAATGTACAGACCACAAACCATAGCGAACACCAAAACTATCATCCTTAAGAACAATGGTGATTTCTTGGGTTGCTTTATAACAATCGCTGCACTGTCCTGTTTACAAACCAAAAAACATCTCAAAATCAAAGAGTCTTTAATTGAGATATCTAAACCCTAAAATCAAAGTGAATCTTCTTCCTTCCTTAATCGGAATCATAGAAACAACACATCTTGGTTCAATTTATCAGGCAAGAGTCGGTACTAAATCATTGAATCCAAAAAAAAAAACAGATTTTTTGGGTAGATTCGTAGATATAACATACATGCAGAGATACCCAGAAGCATAATCACAAAGAGATATGTGAAGGAGAGATTAAAAAAGGAACCTTTCCGAATAAACAGATGAACTCCGCCATTGATGTGTCACGGAGCTTATAAAAACAGAGTAAGTACAACTAAACAGAGGCCTTTAAACTGCCTTTAAGATACAGAGACGAGTTGATGGATTCATGAATCTAGTTCAGCTACAGAGAATCTAAGAAGAAGAAGAAGAAGCTAGAAGCTAAACCCAAAAGAGTCAAGTTGGGGTCTGAGCAAAGATTTTGTAATAATATTACTAACAAACCTGGAAAGCAGAGCCATTGTCATTAAAACATGGCTACTGTCTTTTTTCCTATTAATTAAAAATCTAGAAATTAAGAGGCTAATTTACAAAAAAAAAAAAAAAATCTCCTAATCTCTATCATTATCTTTTAGAATTTTCACATAAATTAATAAAAAAATATTTAATTTTTAGCTAAGTGTATTATTTATTTACAATAACATATTTTTATAATTGTTAATCAATAGTAATTGATCAAACTTTTAAATTTTCATTTAATGATTTTTGAAATTTACAATTTACTAGTATTAATTGATAAAACTTTACAGTGTTACAAGAAAAAATTATAAAATATCATCCAAGTATTTATTAACTTCCTTGTTTCCGAATGTTGGCGAATTTGTTTAATATATTTCCCATTTGGTATCATTACGTAAGTTGCTATATTACTAAGTTTTAATTAGAAACTTAGAAGTTGACTATCACAAGTTTAAGGTTAATTATGTTTTTTGATTATTATTTTTAAAAAAAAATTTGATGAATAAAATTTTAAATTAAAGTGAAAGAGCCACTGTGTCACGCGCGACAGTCTGTTCTGAATCGTACACTTTTGCTCTGTTCATCAATACTAGTAGTGATGAACTGATGATGATACTTTACACTAAAGATTAATAATGACTAATAATTCTTCCATGGTGAATTTTTGTAGTATTAAACTTAAATAAACATTGTTTAGGCACATAATCAATTCAAATAATTACCCTTTGTCTTTATTTAATAACCCTTTGTTAAGCGGATGTTATTATGTCCATTTTTCGTCTACCTCTTTATCTTTATTTGATCATTTAGTTTATAATTGATGTTAATATTATTTTATACATTGATGAACGAGTCTTGTGAGCAAAAAGACTTTAAATTTCTGAAGCGGGATGAGAAGGAAAGAGACTTTTGAAGTTTTCTTTCAAATATACTTTTAATTAATGTTGTTAGTTTGGAAGTGTTAATCAAGATATATAGTAAAAAGAATAGTTGCAATACTTTTGCAATACTAAATTTTTCTTTGAAAGATCCTAAAACAGCGATGAAGTATATTCAATCTTTTTGCTAAATTATATAGTTATTATTAAAAGAGAATACATTTTTCATAGTACTATAATTCTAGAAACCACTAGAAATACAAACGCATATGTGACAAAATAAAAAAACTTATAGAAAATACAATGATACACAAGAGTTCGAGCTACCGACACCGTACGTTATGTTTATAAACTGGTCGGCTTATCAAACCGAATCTTTGGTCTATACGATATACTATGTAATTGAGTTAAAATGAAAAACTTAATCGGAGTAAAAAGTTTGGTAGTACAAAATAGTATAACGTACCGGGTTTGACGCAGTTTGAGACGGTCGTCCATTGATGGTAAAGCCTTATTTGAGCAATCCTAATTTTAGCCTGAGGGATATGCGTCGACGGTCGATATTTATTGCACACATACCTAATACATGATAAATAGTCCATATAACATTTTAACCCAAAAAACAGATCCATTAGTAATTATTTATTATTTTTTTTTTATCAAACAAATGCTTTCAATTAAGCTAGATCCTCAAAAAGAGGTGAGTTCTTACAACAAGATCTAACATAAGCAAAACAACATAAGGATAAAAGCTCCATGAGCTTATCAAAAGGATTTTCAACTTAAACAAATTTTACAATATTTGAGAAGTCTATTGGAACCAATGTGGATTCGTCTTTAAAGCCAGGTTTCACGAGATCCTCAACCAAAGATCGGCTCTAGCGTATAACGCATTCAAGCTTGTAGAAAAGTGTTCCACGGGGGAAACAGTTGGAGGGCTTCTTGCCAACAGGAAATGGTTCATGGGCATAGGCACATAGTTCTTCAAACTTTTAGAAACAGACCTCATGATACTAGATGAAGCTACAATCAAGGAGATTTGATGGATTGAGGGGTCACACAGCAGTTGCGGAAGGCTGCTGATATTCCCAACTCCAATGGTTGCTAGATATGACACACTAGTCCAGCAAGAGGAGGCTGTTACTTGGATATTACACACCAAAAAACAAAGAAATATTCTAAACAAAGAACAAAGAGATAAACTCATAAAATGAAAAGGAAATTGATTAATTGATTCTCAAATGAAATTACATGAGTTTATATAGTGATAAGAAACTTGGTAACAAAGCCAAGTATTGATTATTTTTGAAACTAAAAGACATTAAATATAGATAGTTGAATGAAGACCCAAGACTTGAAGTTTTCTTTCCCAAGGTGAGTTGAACTCCATTTTCGTCATCCCTCTTTGACCACAAAATAAAGTGATTAGTTTGGGCTTTCTTGGACTTGAATTAGGCTCAAAGTGGGCTGGACTTGATAGACAACATCCCTAATAGAATTTACTATGCTTTCCTTGCCCATAATCTCTTGAATTAGCCCAATAAGTGCATCCTTGAACTCCTCTCTCTATTTCACTCCTTGGTCCAATTTTGCTGATGAGAAACAACATGGGCTGTACTATTTCTTCACTTTTGGCTTAGTAGAAACAACACTTGGTTGCCATACATAATTCTGGAAGCTCTTAAACCAGTTGGACCTAAAACTCTTCAAGTGAACAACTAGATTAACCTCCTTTGGCAAATGGAATGTATCGCAAATGGTTGTTTGGCTGGAAGAATTGATCTTCAACTTTGTTCGTATTGAACAAGGCTCAAGGATCTTCTTGGATGGTCTCATGATCATATCATACCCCTCCTCTTGAAAAAGTTTCATCCTCGAAACTGTACGGCCATGGATTGGAGAGTGTTGAAGTGATTCTAGTGGCTTCTCTTTGAGAGAATATATGAGTCCATATTGCATACCATGAAGCAGAAATGCACCCCTTTCCGTGAGACCTTTCTTTTTTCCTTCAAGATCCAAAACTTGCTCCGTTTTACTTGACCAGAAGTGTGNAGTTTGGGCTTTCTTGGACTTGAATTAGGCTCAAAGTGGGCTGGACTTGATAGACAACATCCCTAATAGAATTTACTATGCTTTCCTTGCCCATAATCTCTTGAATTAGCCCAATAAGTGCATCCTTGAACTCCTCTCTCTATTTCACTCCTTGGTCCAATTTTGCTGATGAGAAACAACATGGGCTGTACTATTTCTTCACTTTTGGCTTAGTAGAAACAACACTTGGTTGCCATACATAATTCTGGAAGCTCTTAAACCAGTTGGACCTAAAACTCTTCAAGTGAACAACTAGATTAACCTCCTTTGGCAAATGGAATGTATCGCAAATGGTTGTTTGGCTGGAAGAATTGATCTTCAACTTTGTTCGTATTGAACAAGGCTCAAGGATCTTCTTGGATGGTCTCATGATCATATCATACCCCTCCTCTTGAAAAAGTTTCATCCTCGAAACTGTACGGCCATGGATTGGAGAGTGTTGAAGTGATTCTAGTGGCTTCTCTTTGAGAGAATATATGAGTCCATATTGCATACCATGAAGCAGAAATGCACCCCTTTCCGTGAGACCTTTCTTTTTTCCTTCAAGATCCAAAACTTGCTCCGTTTTACTTGACCAGAAGTGTGCCGTTGATTTTTCTCTCTTTGTTGGTGCATTAGGTGAATCATCCATACTGCCAAGGTTGTTGATAATCATGCCATCCTTTGTAGCTTCCTCACTTTGATATTTTCTGATCTCTTTCTGCTTTGGTTCCACGGCTTCCGTTTTCTCACTCGTTGAATTTGTTATTTTCAACTGATTATCCTGAACTAGCAACTCCTTGTGCTCCTTTGGTGATGGTAACAAATCAAATACAACTTTCTCTTCCTTAGAAACAAGAGACGTCTTTTCTCGTTGGTAACTTGGCGTGACAGTAGACACTCCATCAATTGGTCTAGAAGTCCTCCTTAGAATATGATTTGAACCACGATGGTGATGGTGGGGAACAAATCGCTTTCTCAACATAGACTTTAATTCTGCCCAAGTCTCAATGGGGTGTTCTCCATTTCTCCTCCTGCTTATCACCAACTGATCCCACCAAGTAATAGCATGATCACAAAATCCAGAGGCTGCAAATTGTACCTTCTTCATCTCGCAATANTAGGCTCAAAGTGGGCTGGACTTGATAGACAACATCCCTAATAGAATTTACTATGCTTTCCTTGCCCATAATCTCTTGAATTAGCCCAATAAGTGCATCCTTGAACTCCTCTCTCTATTTCACTCCTTGGTCCAATTTTGCTGATGAGAAACAACATGGGCTGTACTATTTCTTCACTTTTGGCTTAGTAGAAACAACACTTGGTTGCCATACATAATTCTGGAAGCTCTTAAACCAGTTGGACCTAAAACTCTTCAAGTGAACAACTAGATTAACCTCCTTTGGCAAATGGAATGTATCGCAAATGGTTGTTTGGCTGGAAGAATTGATCTTCAACTTTGTTCGTATTGAACAAGGCTCAAGGATCTTCTTGGATGGTCTCATGATCATATCATACCCCTCCTCTTGAAAAAGTTTCATCCTCGAAACTGTACGGCCATGGATTGGAGAGTGTTGAAGTGATTCTAGTGGCTTCTCTTTGAGAGAATATATGAGTCCATATTGCATACCATGAAGCAGAAATGCACCCCTTTCCGTGAGACCTTTCTTTTTTCCTTCAAGATCCAAAACTTGCTCCGTTTTACTTGACCAGAAGTGTGCCGTTGATTTTTCTCTCTTTGTTGGTGCATTAGGTGAATCATCCATACTGCCAAGGTTGTTGATAATCATGCCATCCTTTGTAGCTTCCTCACTTTGATATTTTCTGATCTCTTTCTGCTTTGGTTCCACGGCTTCCGTTTTCTCACTCGTTGAATTTGTTATTTTCAACTGATTATCCTGAACTAGCAACTCCTTGTGCTCCTTTGGTGATGGTAACAAATCAAATACAACTTTCTCTTCCTTAGAAACAAGAGACGTCTTTTCTCGTTGGTAACTTGGCGTGACAGTAGACACTCCATCAATTGGTCTAGAAGTCCTCCTTAGAATATGATTTGAACCACGATGGTGATGGTGGGGAACAAATCGCTTTCTCAACATAGACTTTAATTCTGCCCAAGTCTCAATGGGGTGTTCTCCATTTCTCCTCCTGCTTATCACCAACTGATCCCACCAAGTAATAGCATGATCACAAAATCCAGAGGCTGCAAATTGTACCTTCTTCATCTCGCAATAGTTTTGACAACTAAAAATTGAATCAATCTTTTTCTCCCACTCTAGATATGAATCTGGGTCATTCTTGCCTTGAAAGGTAGGAATCTTCAACTTCAAAATACCTATGTTATCATCCACTCTTCCTCTTGCTTCTCTAGCACTTCTTGGTCTCAAGTGGCTCCCTCTTGAGGATTGACTACTGTAATAATCATCAGCCCTTGCTACTCTAGGTTGATCTATTTCTCTTCTATGATGCAACATTTGTGGTCGTCTCGGTTGTGCCTCCGCTTGAACTTCATCCAACCTCTTGTATATGGCATTCATCTCAACATTCGCATCTCTCCCATAAGTTCTTGAAATTGTAGATTTGGAATCCCAAGCCCTCCGTCTTCGATGATCCCACGTTCTCGACGATCATTACACATTTTCTTTTCTTTCTTTTTTTTTCTCTTTTTTTTTTGTTTTTTTCCCTTTTTTTATTATTTATTTTTTTCTTTTTTTTCTTGTTTTTTTTTTNTGATCATATCATACCCCTCCTCTTGAAAAAGTTTCATCCTCGAAACTGTACGGCCATGGATTGGAGAGTGTTGAAGTGATTCTANTTTTTTTTTTTTTTTTTTTTTTTTTTTTTTTTTTTTTTTTCTCTTTTCTCTTTTTTTTTTTTTTCTGTTTTGTTTTTTTGTTTTTTTTGAAAGAAGATGAATAGATTTCGATGAAAGAAAGAAAAAGATAGAAGATTAAAAAAATAGATAGATGAGAAGATGAACAGACAAGTACCGGTTGAGTGGCTCTAATACCACTTGATATGCCCAAAATTCGAGGATTACTCAGCCGGATTAGAAAGGATAGAAACTCGCCAAGGTGCAAGGTGCAACAAGGGAGATTTGATAGATTGAGGGGTCGCACAGCAGTTGCGGAAGGCTGCTGATATTCCCAACTCTAATGGCTGCTAGATATGACACACTAGTCCAGCAAGAGGAGGCTGTTAATTGGATATTACACACCAAGAAACAAAGAAATGTTCTAAACAAAGAACAAAGAGATAAACTCATAAAATGAAAAGGAAATTGATTGATTGATTCTCAAATGAGATTACATGAGTTTATATAGTGATAAGAAACTTGGTAACAAAGCCAAGTATTGATTATTTTTGAAACTAAAAGACATTAAATATAGATAGTTGAATGAAGACCCAAGACTTGAAGTTTTCTTTCCCAAGGTGTCCTTCCCTAGGTGAGTTGAACTCCATTTTCGTCATCCCTCTTTGACCACAAAATAAAGTGATTATTTTGGGTTTTCTTGGACTTGAATTAGGCTCAAAGTGGGCTGTACTTGATAGACAACATCCCCAATAGAATTTTCTATGCTCTCCTTGCCCATAATCTCTTGAATTAGCCCAATAAGTGCATCCTTTAACTTCTCTCTCTTTCACTCCTTGGTCCAATTTTGCTGATGAGAAACAACATGGTCTGTACCATTTCTTCACTTTTGGCTTAGTAGAAACAACACTTGGTTGCCATACATAATTCTGGAAGCTCTTAAACCAGTTGGACCTAAAACTCTTCAAGTGAACAACTAGATTAACCTTCTTTGGCAAATGGAATGTATCGCAAATGGTTGTTTGGCTGGAAGAATTGATCTTCAACTTTGTTCGTGTTGAACAAGGCTCAAGGATCTTCTTGGATGGTCTCATGATCATATCATGATAGGTGGGAAGTGGGTTCAAGGGGTATAAGCAGCAGGTTCAAAAGCCTAGTCGGTTCAGGTTAATACGTATAGAAAAACATTGCAAACATCCGACCAAAGCTAATAAAATTGCCTCGACACATAAATCTATCAAACCATTCTAAGGACGCCAATGTTCTGTTACCGAGGAATCCTCGACTTGACTAAACAGAAGTAGTGGGTGCTAAAGAGGGTGAGCTTGATATAAACTTATCAGCATCGGATCTAGGAGGGTTCATAGTCGGTTCAAGGTCAGGGAAAGGGGCAGCGGCTTGATACGCATCATAGCAGATAATAATCGAGACTCCACAAAGCTGCAACCTTAAACTTATATCCGGTGACAAGTAAAGTGCAATATCCATGCGGTTTTGAGGATTGATTAAGCTAGTCTTCTCTAAAAACAATGTTCTTATGACCAAATGGGAGACCCTTCTCTCCATTATCAACCAAACACGATTCTGGGAGAAACTAAGCAGAGCAGTTAAGAGTTCAGATATGGATATGGGCCGCAGTGGGGTTAGTGGCCACAAAGAAATTCGAGGCCCATCCTAGTAAACCCTAGGGTTGATGCAGTTGGGAGATGAGAGCAAGAGTCGCCGCCGTTCTGTAGGATCGGAGTGGCGTACGGCGATGATGCACCTTGTTGGACCATCCGCCAGCTTATGAACTCGCCGTGTGTCGTCGGCGTTCCCACTAGAACAAGCACATCTGATGTCCAAGAGAAGCTCTTGCCATCAACGAAATCAGTGGGAAAGAGAACAATGGTGGTGCTGATGCTAGTCCAGATCTAAAGCCAAAAGATGTAGTGATGGAGTCTTGCTCAGATGTATGAGATGAGGAGCAGCTGGACTGTTTTGAAGCTTCTGTTGAAGGGTTCCCGAGCGGATATGCATCCGAGATCTGGTTCAGATCGAAGCTTGTAGAGTAACGATTAACTCTTCCATCGGCAATGTAACCATTAGAAAAGAAGACTTCTTGGATAGTTTCGTTTGGATTTTTAGGGGGAAAGATATTAAAGATAGAATAAGAGAACAGAGTAAAACTTAGGTAAGTAGCAAAAGGGTTAAACATATTTGTCACACCCTATGCCGGCGAATAGAGGTTTCACCGGCGCTGGAAGGCATGGTTAATAAGAGGGTCTCGATTCCCGTGCCTGAGAGTTTTTTTTTTTTTTTGACAAGGCAATAATTAAGTTTTTCATGTGAATAAAGTCATATAATGTACATATAGATCTTATATATAATATATACTTTATTATTAGTGTTAATTAGGCATGAAAAACATAAATTATATACATATTATCATTATTAGGCTTAGGCATGCGATATAATTTACGTAGCATATCATCACTTATTCACTTACATATATAAATATAAAAATATACAATTGTCCATTTGTTTCCTTCTTCCATCGTGTTTATACAAAGAGGAAAATTACGAAATATTTGTAAAGCAGCCTCACTTATTATTATTATTGATCACCCACCAAATTAGTTTTCTTTATTCATACCCACTTTGATAGTTTTATTAATTTATTTCGTCGTTTTGTTTTCAGGGATTAAATGTATTGTGTTTTCTTTATACTACAAACAAGAAGGAAAACAAAAAAGAAGAGAAGAACTTTGTTTATTAGGGATTGTCCTGTCTTTAGTTGTTTAATATTCCTAACAAACGAAAAGGATTTTGAGTTGGTACCACATGGTTCAAGACTTCAAGTCTTTGAACCTTTGAGTGGGATCCGGCGTGGCACTCATCGATGTAAAAATCAAATGGTGCGAGTCATTACAACCTTCAAACAAACAAAATTGGTCGACACTTGGAAGTTTTGTGAGATCCCGTAGATTTGTCTCAATTAACTTACGTTCTTTTTTAAATTGGCTGATTTAGTTTTAAGGGTTATCTGATTGTCATGGTCTTTTCTATAATGACTGAGGTCCATGGAATTCAGTAAACCGTTTGTGCATAATGTTTGAGAATTAGATGTACAGTATATTTTCCCGCACAATGTAAGAATACATGCAAATCATAAGATTTGTAGAGATATGTGTTTGGTTTGAGACCCAATAACGTGACGTGATGGTTTAGGCTACAATATGGAATTGTGCTGCAAGATTTCAGTTGTTGACTCATCATATAATCGACGAAGCAGGCCCAGTTTGCTGATGATATTCAAATANAGAAATTTGTTTATTAGGGATTGTCCTGTCTTTAGTTGTTTAATATTCCTAACAAACGAAAAGGATTTTGAGTTGGTACCACATGGTTCAAGACTTCAAGTCTTTGAACCTTTGAGTGGGATCCGGCGTGGCACTCATCGATGTAAAAATCAAATGGTGCGAGTCATTACAACCTTCAAACAAACAAAATTGGTCGACACTTGGAAGTTTTGTGAGATCCCGTAGATTTGTCTCAATTAACTTACGTTCTTTTTTAAATTGGCTGATTTAGTTTTAAGGGTTATCTGATTGTCATGGTCTTTTCTATAATGACTGAGGTCCATGGAATTCAGTAAACCGTTTGTGCATAATGTTTGAGAATTAGATGTACAGTATATTTTCCCGCACAATGTAAGAATACATGCAAATCATAAGATTTGTAGAGATATGTGTTTGGTTTGAGACCCAATAACGTGACGTGATGGTTTAGGCTACAATATGGAATTGTGCTGCAAGATTTCAGTTGTTGACTCATCATATAATCGACGAAGCAGGCCCAGTTTGCTGATGATATTCAAATATTGAAACCCATATCAACTTTCTTACCACACTCATTTTATATTTAAGGAAAAACGAAAGCCCAATACTTTCTTCTTTCTTGAAAAGATTACACATTCTAAAAAGCATATACGATATTTTTTTAAAAAAAAAAAACACCAAATGGATTTCATTCAATAAAAGACTTCACTGAATCTTCTTGGCCATAAATAAACCTAACTCCCCTCATCCAGTTGTGTACTTGTGTATATCCCAAAATTAATTGTCTCTATCATTCGTCACATTTTATTATATTTTCAGAAACAGACTCCTGTTATTTTATTGGAAAAAAAAAATAGAGAAGAGGATATGCCGCATATTCGAATGAAAATTAAACAAAGAAAAAAAAGGTGTAAAGTTCACTTAAGAAGTGTATAAAAATTGTCTGTATCATGTAGAACATCATAATGTCCCGAGAAGAGTGAAAAAAAAGATTCCAGTCATTAGACCATCTCCGGTTTTCTCTATTTTTACTTCTAAAATAGAGGAACTCTATAATAGAAGTGACTTTTTTTTTTCAACAATAAAGGTGACTTTTGCTCCAATAGATACTTCTATTTTTTCCACTAAAAAATAATATTCCATAGAGATTCCTTTTTTATTTTACTATTAATACCTTTTACTTATAAAAGTTGCAAACTAACCCATTTATTTTATGAAACTTTCATAAAATTATGATATTATTTAAATTTTTAACATTCATAAATATTATTTAAATATCACATTTATTAAAAGAAATACATTGCATTATTATTAAACTATTTAAATATATATTTTATTTATTTTGATCATAAATATAAAAGTGTTAAAAGTTCAAGGACTATTTTATAAATAAAAAAGTTCAACTCTATTATAGAGGAAAAAATAGAGTTCCTCTATATATAGAGGAAAAAATAGAGATCTCTATTATAGAGGTAGAAATATAGATGAATTGTAGTAGATTTTACTCTAAAATATAGCTAAAAAAGCAAATATAGAGGTGGGTTGGAGTCAAATCATATTTTTGTCGTTATGCTTTTACAACAAAACACATACAACATAATTGAATGATGAGAGACATATGTAGAAACCATATAGTATATATTTTCAAAAACTTGTGAAACTAGGTTTTCACCCGCAGTACACCGCAGGACTAAATTATAAATTAATATATTTTAAATAATATTTTTAATTTATTTAGTTTTCAAATTCCCAATTAATTAAATTTTATTTAATTAATTTATAATTTTGTTTATAATGTTTTTCTTCTTCAGTTTATATTCTAATTACATTAAATTTGTTATTAGATAGAATATAAAATTTTAAAACACTTAATTTTGTTTTCTATAATTAAGCAGAGCTATATGCATATATGGTATATTAGTGTATATTTTTATGTGTATACAATTTTTTTTTTTTTTGAATATTAAGAATGTGTTGTAGTATGTGTAATATTTAGTATTTCATATACTAAATAATTTATAAGTTAATTTTCTAAACTATGACTACAAATCTACCGTATATAAAATAAACTAATAGTTTTGGTGTTGGTTCTATAGTCCAAACCCGCCATGCTAGGCGGATTACGCAATATGTTCAAAAAAATTTTAGTCCGCAAAAACTCATCATATGAAACCGTGAAAGTAAAATATAGTATTTAAGGTTAAAAGTCACTTTTTATCAAATCAGTTTTTCAAATTTTTAAAGAACAATACTTTTTCATTCACCTCTTTATAAAAGAAAGAAATAAAATCTGTATATATTTACATTATGTTTGTTACTATAAATGCTCTTAATTTACAATTAGAGTTAATTTTTTTTATTAAATTAATTATTTAATACTAATAGCATGACTGTAAATAAGTATCAACTTAAAGATTTATTTTATAAATGTTTCCAAAAATATATATATATATATATATATATATATATATTTATTATATGTAATGTCTTTGAAGGAGGGCAATCTATAAATGCTCTTAATCAATTACGGAATACCTAAAAGAGATAAACTATAAAATGACTAAGATTTTATAATATTAATTTGTTGTTTTTGTCCCATTTTAGCTTAACAGCTTACATAGCGACAAATTGTTTTTACCATGGCTATAAAATGGAAGAGCAAGAAGCTAAGTATGGACACGTGGCGTAAAATGAAGAAGACGAACTTAGGAGGTCCACGTGATCACCTCTAAATAGACAACGATCGATGGACCATGAAGAAGGGAACACACGATAAGAGAGCACTTCTTCTCGAAGTTCATTTATTCTTATCATAACGACACCATTTCGTTGTCCTCTCTTCTACTTCCCACTAACCACCAAATTTTCATTTTTCTCGTTATTTTTTTTTTATCAACTAGGTTTTTACCCGCAGTACACCACAGGATTAAATTATAAATTATTTTATTTTAAATAATAATTTTTAATTTATTTAGTTTTTAAATTTCCAATTAATTAACTTTTATCTAATTAATTTATAATTTTTGTTTAGAATGTTTTTTTTTCTTCTTATATTTTATACAATTTAAAACCTAATTACATTAAATTTGTTATTAGACAGAATAGAAAATTTAAAACACTTAGTTTTGTTTTCTAATATTAAACAGAGGTATATGCTTATATGGTATGTTAGTATATATTTTTATGTATATATATTTTCTTTTTAGGATATTAAGATTGTGTTGTAGTATGTGTAATATTTTGTAGTTCATATACTAAATAATTTATAAGTTAATTTTTCAAACTATGACTACAAATCTATAGTATATGAAATAAACTAATAGTTTTAGTGTTGGTTCTATAGTCCAAACCCGCCATGCTAGGTGGATCACGCAACATGTTCAAATATTTTTAATCCACAAAAACTAATCATACGAAATCCGTGAAAGTAAAATATAGTATGAAGCTAAAAGTCACTTTTTATCTAATCAATTTTTTAAATTTTTATCAAGTAAAGAACAATACTTGGATTCACCTTTAGGAGTGAACCTCCTCATTATAAAGAAATAAAATCTGTATATATTTGCAATTATGTTTGTTACCTTTTAAAACACTTAGTTTCTATAAAAAAAATTGAATATAGGTAAAATTAATTAATAATTAATGTTAATGACATACTTGTAAATAAGTTTGAACTTCAAAATTTATTTTATAAATGTCTCCAAAAATGTATATATAGATTTATTCTTTCTGGTACATTGAAAATTTATTATTATTATTATTATTATTATTATTATTATTATTATTATTATTATTATTATTATTATTATTATTATTATTTATGTAGGTCTACCGATTGTGCTCCTCGTGTTTTTTCATTCTCTTTGTTTTAAGGTTTGTTTTCTTGCATGAAATTTAAAACTGCACATAAGAGTTTGGTTTGGGCCTTTGCGCGCAGTTTACAAAAGTGAGAAACAAAGAAGAAGAAACAGAGGAGATACATAGTGGTTTGAATTTTTATGAAACTCGCTGATATTGTTTGGAAGCTATTCATGAATCATGAGTCGGAGAAGCTGCTTGTGTTTGTGACTCTGCTTATAAGTGTTCTAGTTCTACAATACGTGTATACTCTCTACTAGTGGGCTTTGTAAACTTTTATCATAGGACAGTTGGTAGGAGCATGCTGATGCTTAATTAGTTTCCTACCCGAGATGCTCATTTGGGAAGGTTAGTCCAATGCTAGAAAGTTCGTACGGAGAATTCTCATGTTCGACGTTTTAATAACGTGTCACACTACACTCTTATTCATACGTAATACGGAAAACAAAAAAAAAATGACCTTGTTAAAATTACGTTTGCATTTAAAAACTCGAGTGCAATTAAGTAAATAATACTCCTTCCGTTTCAAACTATAAAATGTTTTAGAGAAGTTTTCTGTTTCATAATATATGATGTTTTCAAGTTTCTATGTAACTTTTAAATTATTTTAGTATGTTATATTATGTAATATTGTTTATGATTGGTTGAATATGTTAAAAGTAAGGACATTTTAATCTGCGTGTTTTAGTTAAAACATCATATATTTTGAAACGAAGGGAGTAATATTATTCCAATCAAAATGTTGACAACCATTAAACAATTTACACTTTTTGTAATTAATATGTCATTCTGAATCCAGTGAAAACTTTCTCCAATGATTGATGATATTATTAAACAAAATTAATTATTACTATCAATTCATGTTCAGCAACCTTTCGGCCATAAAAGTGTCACTACCCTAATAATATATCAGCACAATCTTATAAACTTTTATACGTAACCAGTCCATTGGTTTGGTTTGACTATATATATAGGAAATTTGCCGTATGGTATGGGTGGTGGCATGTGACCACGTGCATTTGCTAGTATTACTATATACCCTGTACCCAAGTAACCCAACCAACCCATATACGTATATCGTGGTGTTTTTATACATATGCGAGAGTTTTATTACGTGGATACGTACATGCATTTAGGTAGATGTAAATGTATTTAATTATTTGGGGCTCTAGCTATTTGCATAGCTTCTAACATCTAAAAAAAATGTAGCTTATCCTCTTGCCGGTCTGGTATTATTAGGTGCCCTACGCTGGCTACGCATAATCCGGTTTAGAGGTTTTAGAATAGTTTTTTGTTTGTACCCCTTCTATTAAAGGAAAAAAATTATGGACTTTTTTTTAATAGATTCACACTATAAGTTGAAATTTTTAACCCAATTCATACTAATTAAACATTTTCAATCAAAAATCTATGTATCTTTTATAAAATTAAACATTTTTTTACAGACTTACTTAAATAAAACTTCGAAAAAAGCCTTATTTGTTAAAGATAAAAAGAAAAAAATTTGAGACCCTAAACGCTCGCTTGGGTTGATTCCCCTCTGGGCCGGCCCTATCTGCTAGTTCACCATCATGCCAATTATCATTAGGTGTGTATATTTATTACAATTTGGATACATCGTCTGACGTCTCTGTGTCTTACACGAACATGCATATATCTAGCTTCTCGATCTCTATATATAGGGGTTTTAAGTGGTAATGCAAATTGACTAACAAATTTCGGCCATACATTATTTGCGGCGTAATCCACAAAACCAATTTTGTTTTATTTAACTAACTGAAAAGTAACAAGATTAACGAAGTCGTTTTTATGGGTTTCTCGTTGGTCTTTCTAGAATGTAGCATTACTAATTTTATCCACCGATTCTAATTTGAAATTTTATAAAAATAAAAAAATGATCCTAATTTCTATCATCTAATTAGTGATTACTTTTTCAAGGTGAATATGATCGTCAAATAATACATACAGTTTCCTAATGAATTTAAAACACGATATTGTTTCGACTGGTCCAATAAATTACTTTAGTAAATTTCTTTCGTTTCATTTAAATAACAACATTTGATGATACATGTGATGACTCCAAAAAACGATGACACGCTTCTCCATTTGTATATTTATCAATCAACAAATATGTTCCAATAATATTTGATATCTTTCATAAGCAACGCATGAAAAGTTTAGTTTCTTTTTCATTTTACATAAGAAAAGGTTGACAGAGACGAAAACCACGTGAATATTGGCATCTTTCCATGCCTCCATCGATATTTAATCGAAGAAGAAAGATGAATCAGCTTTAAATTCAATAAATAAAAATTAAACTCATGAATCTCCCTTTCGGAAAGAGAGTCTTTGTAGGGTTTATTGGAGCCTCTTGGGAAATCCATAGGAAGAAAAAGAAAAAGTTCGACTTAAAAAGGTGATTGCTTTTTTTTCCCCACTATAATTGAGTTTCGAGTATAATTTTCAAAAGTACACAGAAAACACTACATCACTTATTTCCTTTCTAAATTTTCCTTTAAAATAAAAATATATCATTATTTCATCTCTTTAATTAGATAAAGTTCTCGTCAGCTTTCTTTGGCAGATGAAGTTACATTATACACTTTATTTATCAAAATATAATTTTCAGCTTGTTGCTGATTTTTTCTCCACTCGAATTTCTTTTTAGTTATATTCAATGTTTTGGTTTATGGATGCGTAGAATGAGTGTAACCATATGTGTAGCTAACTAACTATCTATATATACATTTTTGAAGATATTTATGAAATAAATCTTGAAGTTTATACCTATTTACAAATATACCATTAGCATTAATTATTAATTTTTTTCATTTAATTAATTAATATTAAGTTTCTATTTTTGAAAACAAGATTTCCCATCTTAAATAAATTTCCAAAACAATCAGAATCTCTCTCTTTAACATTAAGTATTAAGTTTATAATTAATTTAATTAATATTAAGTTTCCAATTTTACAAAATAATATTTTCTCCATACACAAATTTCCTAAATAATCGGCCTAATCAATAAACGAATTGATTTTCGATCTTGGAGGAGGATCCGTGGCCGAGATTTTTGATCTCAATGCCTTGATCTCAACGTATTTAAAACTAATTTTTACTTTCACGGGTTTCGTATGATGAGATTTTGCGGATTAAAATTTTTTGAACATGTTGCCTGATGGATTTGGACTATAGAACCTACACTAAAACTATTAGTTTATCTCATATATACTATACATTTGTAATCATAGTTTTGAAAATTAACTTATAAATTATTTAGTATATGAATTACAAAATATTACACATACTATAACACATTCTTAATATTCCAAAAAGAAATAAAATTAAATACACATAAAAATATACACTAACATACTATATAGGCATATACTTTTGTTTAATTCTAGAGAATAAAACAAATCTAAAATTTTATATTCTATCTAATAACAAATTTAATGTAATTAAGTTATAAACTTTATAAGACGTAAGAAGAAGAAAATTTTTCTACACAAAATTCTAAATTAATTAGACAAAAGTTAATTAATTGAGAATTTGAAAACTAAATAAATTAAAAATTATTATTTAAAATACAATAATTTATAATTTAGTTTCGCTGTGTACCGCGGGTGAAATCCTAGTATAAATTATTATAAAAAAATTATAACGAAGGTAATAATATCAAACGATTATACAATTTCTTAAGTCTAACAAGAACTTTTTTATCATTATTACTAATTTACTATCGAGGTTCTCTTAGACTATATGTCACGTCGTATAAGTCGTGTTTTCAAATATTTTTTTTTGTTGCTGTAATAAATTGTTTTACAAGAGCATTTAATTGTGGCATTTTGCATTTAATATGTTGCACTAGATTGAAGGATATTTTATCCGAAAAAGATAGATCTTAGTTGTTGACATACCTAACCTAACAAGCAAACTGACCAAATAAAATAGGATAGACGACTTTTCTCTCCCAAGCGCAGACATCGAAGCAATGTTTTCTCAAACTTTTTCTGGTGTTGGCGGAGCTTCGGCTCGCCGACGTCGGGAGTTCCTCTGCTTTATTTCTTCCCTGCTTCAATCTTTCTTTATTTTCTTTTCCTCTTTTGCATTTTCCCCCATTTTTTTACCTTTGGGCAACTCCTTATAATCATGCAAATTCCAGATCTGGGCTGGTTCTATCACAAAGACAGAAGGTGTCTTCCGGCGAACTCCACCTTTCTCTACATAAACCCAGCTTCTGCGATAGCGGATCGATTGTCCACTGCTTTGTACAAGTCAAAAATCGGAATCCTGTTCTCACCTGAAGAAGCCTTCACCTTGGTTTTGTTGATGGCAAAAGATCTTTCTTTTAAGCCATCAGATGCGCCTTTCCGGGAGAAGACGTCGACGGCGCACAGCGAACCTTTCTTCAGGGTCATGGTTTTACCAAACGTTTGGACCTCCGCTCTAACCACTCGCCACCATCAGAGCTTGGCAAGGATGATTCTGTGTTCACCGGAGATGCTCCTCTCACGTCCAATTCATTCACCCACTCTGACCAGCCGCCGCAGTTTGTCATATTGTTGGCCATCATGTGAAAACCCTAGTGTTCTCTTGGTGGGCTTGATCCACAAAGCCGGCCCATTAACAGTTCATTATTCTAAGCTCATTGTCCAAAAAATCAGGTCAACCTATTCTTTCTCTTTAACAAGTCATAGCTCGTATCATGGTCCAGATCGTGAGTATACCCGCTTAGGCCGAAGACTCCTTCTGCGGAATACACCGATTGGACTGCCATGCTTGTTTAATCAGTTAGATAAAACCCTGGTATTTGCTCTTTATATGGTAATAATCCCTTCTCCCTTGGCTCAGAAGTGTTTAGGCGACTTAGTTCTGAATTTATATTGCCACCAGCTTGATTATGTCTTTGGTAGACCCTTAGCCAATAATCACCCTTTGTCAATTCTAGCTAGCGACTTCAGCCATCCTCCAATGCTAATACCATTAGCAACCACCATTCACCAAACACCAGTTAATTTGAGTTATTACTTGTATGTGTTACGCCGGCTACAAACTTTGTGTGGAAGCCTTAATCTCCATAGCCAAGGCTCTTATGCGAGAGAGACTCCACCTGTTATGTTACGGCCCTTCACTTATTTTAGGCGCATCCTCCTAATAGCTTCATTGGTGAGTTCTTTTGCTCCCAAGCTCATGAAGTCTCCTGTTATGGCCCTTGTACTACCTCAAGTAGCTCTGCTCATGCCGGTGAAACGCTTAGCCATGACTACACTTTCAACGTCTCCTAGTCTTTGTTTGACAAGGACCATCTCACCTTCCATGAAAATCCTCGTGGAAGAGTTATCGACATACCATGATCTCTCATGTGTCATTTGCTTCTTAGTTAGTGACTCAAAGCTCTCTTAAATTAATGGTCAATGTAATTTATCTATCTTTGTTTGGCATTGGAGAATGCCTTTTTTGTTTACCTTTTTTTCAGACTTTGGATCTTTGTATCCCTCCTTTGTACTTGATATTACTTAAATTCAAATCAAGTTGTTTGACAAAAAAAAAAAGTTGTTGACATACCCTACTTATTTTATACAGTGAGATGTAATTTCTTTGATGTCGATACTAATTTCTGATAATATTGTCAAAACAGAAATCATTACTCCTACTTTCTAACAGAAACTCCAATAATCCACTTAAAATCTTGTTCGTAAAGAGGGAGAGATTTCATTTAATAGAGACACAAAGGACTCAACCTTGAACCTTCCAAAAATATTTATTTGTTAACTTGGAGTTACTTTTTTCTTTTTTGTCAAAACTTGGAGTTACTTATTGCATGCAATTTGATAATATTCTTAAGATAGGCCTGTCATAGTAAAAAGTTTCTAAGTAAAGTTAAAGTTTCCAATCATTCGCGTCTCACAAATAATGGCGAAAGAAACGTTCACTACAATACAACACAATACAAATACACAACGTAATCATTTTTTTTTAAAGAATTAACAAATGTAACTAATTTTGTTTGTTACTCTGATTAGTTAGTAGTTTATCAACTTAATTATCGTTTTTGTTTTGTCTCGTCGATCATGCTCAAATGTTTCAGACTAATATATAAACCCCCAAAAAACTGTCTATAAGTCATAAAAGGACAATATTGCGTCGTGGCATTAGCATTTGTTAATCAGTATATTACATTTTAGTTTGATAAATTTAATTAACGTTTAGTATGGAATATTTAGCCTAGCTTTTAGGGTCCTCCCGGGTCCACCCACCTCCATCAATTATCATTCTGTTAACTTTTTATTTTGACAATCCAACAGTGGTTGTGAATCATGTGATATAGCTTCACACCTATACATGATCCCCACAAATTAAATTTGTAAATTACGTTAATCTCGTATGAAACAGCCAAAACTATGAAACGTCATCTAATCAAGGTTTGATTCAAAAAGGAAAACATTACTGAACACAAAATTAACAATGTTTTTTTTACATCAAATATGGAGTTTAATGAAAGGCTTGTGTGTGTTTTCCAACTCAATACCATCACCAACCCGTTAATCAAACACTATTATTAAGCACATCAACCTCAATTTAAAACTTTAGCCATCTACAAAAATGGAGAAACGACAAGCTTGCTTCGCGATATATGGTCTACAGAATCGCAAATGTTTTGTAAAACTGTACAATATTATCCGATTTAATAAGTCTCTTTAATTTGTTGTAGTTTTATGTATGCCAGATTTAAATTGAATACTTCCATTAGTAAATTGGTTATGAAACTGAGGTCTGTTTGATATATTGAAAAGAGAAAGACAGAAAAGTGTTGTAGACTTGTAGTCAATAACGCGAACTAACATTTTGATGCGTAACTACAAATTATGATCATGATCATGATCATGATCATGATCATGATAGACTTTATTGAATATGAAATTTCGTGCCCACACTATACAAAATCACTAAAGATCCCATGTGCCCTTGTCTGCATTCACTTAAGTCCTTTTTCGTTTTATTGGACATCTTTTTCTACTAAAAAGATATATTGAGTTGTGTTACAAATTCACTTTTCATGATAGACACAGTCTTTATGTATATTTGGATAAAAACTGGGACATATCTAAAAGTTATGTTTTTCAATAACTATTATCGCAATTAAAATTGATAATTATCAATCAAAACGAATCATAGTTCACAGACAAATTTTAAAACTATAGAGACATAAATATTTGATTTCCTTGTATAAATAGTGATTGTTGCGGTAAGCGGGTAACTTTGATATTTTTTTAAAGTGAATAATTAATATACATTTATTCGAATTTGAAATATGTTATATAGAGTATTGTTGTTCACCATTTCTTTCTGATTCCATAATATATATGACACATAGGTATAAAATTGGATGTTAGTTTCACTCATACATCTGACGAAAAGATTTCATAATTTGCCATCATATTGCACCAAACTGTACATGCATAGACATTACACATTGTAATCGACTAATAGTGGATGCACACCACACACAAAAAAAAACAGAGCGACGCAGTTTAGTAATGATTGAGTAGGCAGCTCGTGGGCATATATTATTAAATTGAATGGTGTGATGGATTTGCAGACATTGTGTTTTGGTGAAAACTCAAAAAATTTATATATGAACGACAAGATGGTGGATATTTTTTACTTTATAGAAATTTCATTTTATTTTTATTTTTTACCCAACGAAAAATTCATTTCCCTAACCTACCATTTAAACATTGTCCCACTTCAAATTTAACCCAACCGTATAAAAATATGTATATATGCGTTAACTAAACTTATTTGAGTGTCACTGTGTAAATTCGGGATGGTCTTCCAATTTGTTCGTCGTCCCTGAACTAGTGATGATGATTCAATGGCATTATCGTTAAATCTCTATAAACCTACGGATAATATTGTATTTCAAATCTAAAACTCACAATTATTACATCCAAAACAAAAAAATTAAACAAATCCACCAATCTTATCTTAAAACCACGAGAATTATTCTGGAAAAACCAAACAACTCTATTAAAATAAAAACTATAAATTTTCAAATTCAAAAACTCAATAATCCCCCCCCCTCCTAAGAAAAGATTAGACAACTAATTCTTTAACGTTTAGAAACTGTTGTAACGGAAGTAGTAGCAATTTAAGGGACACGTGTCGACCACATAGTGAAATAACATCACCGATCTATCTACGGCGCCGTCAAATATCCCGTTACACTATTCCTACTTCACACGAAGGCTTTTTTTAAAAATTTTATTTATTCCTTTTTATCAAGTGAAAACGACAAGAGTTAATCGTGACCGTTAAAAATACTACGATTAAAAATCAATCGTCACCATCTATAACAGAACAAAACGCGAGAGCTATAGAGAGAGAGAACACAAACGAGTGGATTTTAGAAAGAGAGAGAAAGAGAGAGAGATCTAGAAGAAAGGTGACGTTCGTCGGAGATAATGGCGGCGGTAAGGAGAAGAGAACGAGAATCGGTGGAAGAAAATGGAGTAACGACGCCGGTGAAGAGGAGGAAGATGGAGGAGGAGGAGGTGGAATCATCAAGGATAATATCGTCGCCGTGCGTCGTACAGGCGACGAATAATCGTGGTGGTGGAACGGTGGATAGGAATTCAGCTGGAGCGTCGGAGACGAGTGTTGTAATAGTTCGACGGCGAGATTCTTCGGCTGAAGAAGAAGAGGACTATCAAATCGGAGAAGAGTCGTGTTGTTCAAGTATTAGATTGGAAGAGAAATCGAAACGGAGAATCGAATTTGTAGATTATGTCGAGGTGATCATCTTCTTCTTTGATTTTTTTTTTTTTTTTTTTGTTTTCCAGATTTTTGAATTTTTGATTTTTCCAGGAAAATAACGGTGAAGATGATGATGATGATGATCAAAGTGGAACGTCATGGATTTATGATGATTTTAATAAGAGGTTTTTTTTTGTTATTAAAGAGTTTTCGAGTTTTTGGAAAAAAAATTCAGTTCTTAATTTTTTAAAATTTTCTATAAATAAAAATTTATCAGGAGGAGAGATTCAAATGGTGAGGAGGAGGAATCATCGATGGATTCAGAAGAAGATGTTGTTGTAAAGTCACGTCGTCGGTTAAAGATGAATAAGAAGAAGAAGAGTTGTGTGACGAAGACGGTGAATGAAACTGAGTTAGATGATTTTTTCCAAGCGGCGGAGAGTAATTTACGCAATCAAATCTTGGAATCTTCTATCAAGTATTGCTTTCTTTTTCCTTTTAATTAAAATTCAAATTTTACAATGAACTTAGGAGTAATTGGAGAATGATTGTTATTTCTAATTTTTTTTTTTGTAGGTATAACTTTGATTTTGAGAAAGAGGAGCCAATACAAGGTGGACGATACGAGTGGGTTAAATTGAATCCATGAAGCTGATCATGAAAGACTCACCCAACACCCAAAGTACTTGATCTCTTTCTGTAATTCATATCTCTGCTTAACAAAATCCCAAATGTAGATATATCTTTCTCTCTTTCTTTCTTTCTTTCTTTCTTTCCCTCAAATAATTTAGTAAAATGTACTTCAAATTTCGTTTTGTCTTTCACAAGTATATAATTAGATTTCATGTTTTATTCTTGATTATAAGTTTTTAACAAAGCAGTAATTACAGAAATAATTATCAAGAAAAAGCCTAAAAATGAATATTACTACTAGTACTACCATTTTATTTGTAAGTTTGAAAAATAAAAGAAATCATATTTGATTTTTTTTTTTGACATTGAAAAATAAAATAGAGTGTAGATAATAATCAGAAAAAAAAAAGGAAGCAAAGGCTGTCGTCGTAAAGGAATATTTACTGTTTGTTCATCAGGCTTTGTTTCAGTGTAAAAGTTACTAGTTTTTTCTCACTTGGATGTACATGCTGCTACTCTAGTGTCTAGTGATTTGATTAACTACAAACTTGTGCATCACATGGTATATATTGATATTAACAAAATACATATAATAACTTCTTACAATATACAGATAAAAAAAAAAAAAATCATATTTGAAACACAAAATAGCCCTTCTTAGTTACTTAATTTTACTTCTGTGTAACGTGGATTTTAGGTATTATTGTTCATCATTTCAGTAGCAAAAATATTTAGTTATTTCTCCTAAAATCTCTACTGGCAAAAAAAAAGGGATCTATAGTAGTAGACTAGTAGTAGTATTAAATTGAAAAAGCTAGTCCAGGACCAAAGAATGGACCTAAAGCTCGAATTGCGACATGATTGGTGTGTATTTCTGGGTCGCTTTCTATCAGTAAAATAAAATGAGTCAGTCACAAATCTTTTCATACTAACTCTGACATTATTATAACTCTCTCTTATTAATTTCCTAAACCAAGAATGACTTTATTTACAACTTTCTCTTCCTTTTGTTTTGGTCTCTCCTTTTCTGGTTTTTTTTTTGGTCATTATTATCGCTCTTACTTTAAAAACACTACAACTCAAAAGATTCAACTAGAAATTTCAGTGGTTATGATTAAAATGTTTAAATTTTGTCGTACTGTTGTACTGATCGGTTAAAAAGAAGCTGGCACAACAACACAAAAAGATGCGAGAAGAATATGTACGTACACTAAATACCACGAGGTAATAGACTTTTTTTTTTTTACTTTTTTCCTTGTTTCTTCTATTTTGTTTTTTTTGCCAAGAATTGGTAAAGAGTGTTGCAAAATTGGAATCTTTTTTTCTCGGCTTATTTTTTTTATAAGTTGGACTCGATGGCCCAATTTTGAGAATTATATTAAAATTGAAGCTTTCTCTTCAATCAACCAATCGTGATAATCAAAATATTGAATCAAATGTACAAAAGTTCTAAAATGTATATCATGATTGTATTCCATAAAGAACACACGACCAAACCCTCATACTGTTTATTTTTCTCGTTCTTAAGCACTTTTATGTATTCGGCCTTTGTCTTTTCCGAAATCTTTTCTAGAACAATCAGTCATATATATATATATATAGTTTTGGATTTTTAGTGCTTTCAACCCAGGCATTACATTCTTTTGACAAAGGTTTTATGAGCCATAGTTTTCTATATATACTAGATTTTAAATTGCGGTACACTGCTTGCATATAATTTTTATTATTATTTCTTTTTTATATTGTATATGTTTATTAAATATTGGATGTTTTCCAAATAGAGTAATAACTAAATTTTCCGACCATTTGTGCGGTTAAATGTTTATATTAATTTTTTAATCTGCAATATAGTTCATGACCATTTGTTTGGTTAGTTTGTTTTGTTTAGTGTTTGAGATTGTATTTTGATTTTTATTTACTACTACAAAAAATAAGAGATCTAAATACATAGTAAGTCATTTATACGCTATGATTAAGTCACATTTTTCTAATAATTTAATTATTTTACACAATCTTAGTTAAATCAACTTAATTTTTATATGTCAAATATTCTAATATTAATAGTATTGACAAATAATAAAATGAGAATTTAACCCACGTTAGCATAAATTTAATGATATTTTATTAATCCCAATATGTCCTCTTTAAAATGAAATAAAATTTCTATTTTGTGAAAAAAATAACTCATCTACTATATAACCATATTATATAGTATTTTAACATTTTTAATTTTAAATATTAATTATAATATTTAAATAAATGTGAATCGACGTTCTTCTTAAGTTAAGAATCAAAGCTCACATGTTTTGGAAAACAAAATAGGAATCAAATTGTTGTTTTCTTTGTTTGCAAAGGATTCAGAGCTAGAATATCTTCAATACATAATAGAAGGTGTGGTTAAATATTATAGTTTATGTTTTCATATTGATTCTGCTGTATTTTTTTTTAGTTGGAATGGTATGTAAAATATTTAGAAAAAAAATCTGAAATAATGCTATTTTTGAAAAAAATTTAGAGATTAATTTTGTAAATAAGTTTTTAAATAAGTACAAATAAAATGATAAACCCCAAAATATACTTCAAAAATATATATATAGATATATGTCATTGTGTGTTTAAACTGTATTTATAAACTAAAAGTGATAAAAACTTTTTGTTTTGTTTTTTCTTATACACACAAATCATCACTTGCATGAAAAACAGAGACGTTCCGACCAAATTATTGTTTCCACAACAAAACAAAACACTGACAAGAACAACAAAACACGTGAACCAAAAATTCTTGTTGGAACCATCTTCCCCCAAAGAACATATAGATACAGTCAATCTAGATTATCATAAATAATCTAAATTAATTTCTAGAAATTAAAGTGAAAGCTCTACAATTCGGGCATCATGTATCTGCAACTTGACAGTCCTTCGTCGCAACATTTCCTGAATTCCAAGAATTTTTATTAGCTAAAATTAACAAAATATGAAAAATACACCCATTTCATCAGAACCCGCATTTATAGATTTGAGAATTTTGAGAGAATAAATTCTAGAATAGACTAGTTAATAGTTATCCCTATGAAAACACTGAGACTTTTTGAATCAAGGTTTGAATAGTTCCACTATGAATTCAACAATGGTTAACAATAGAGAACGTTTTAAATGGAAATAATCTTTGGTTTTCATTATAGTATATGGTTCTCATTGTATATATTTCAGATTAATTTGGTTTAATTTAGAGTCTGTATAGTTTGGATTAGCTGGTTTAGAGGCTTTGGTTTAGGCCTGATCAATTGTATATAACCCAATTATATACTTTTATTAAAATTAATGAGAATGAGATTATTTTACTAATTTCGAGACTAGCTAGCCAGAAGGAACGTTTGCATACTTGAGATTGTTTTGTGATCTTGACTCATTGAATAAACATTTGCCTCACTGACTTCATCAGTGATCTTAGATCTAACATGAGTCCTCTTAAGGCCCAACATCTCCCTCCACGTGCCCTTAGTAG
>NC_025688.1:17333969-17350267 GCF_000633955.1 Camelina sativa
TGAGATTGTTTTGTGATCTTGACTCATTGAATAAACATTTGCCTCACTGACTTCATCAGTGATCTTAGATCTAACATGAGTCCTCTTAAGGCCCAACATCTCCCTCCACGTGCCCTTAGTAGAAAAAGATGAAGAAGGGAACGATAGTGGCCTGAGGGAAAAGATGTTGCGATCGACACCAGAACCCTCTTCTTCCACAAGAAGCTCTTCTTTAAGTGTTCTGTGGACGTGACTGGTCTCCTGGAAAGGTAAGATCTTTCCTTTGAGGAAGATCTCATCGGCGGGGATCATGGCGTAGTCGGTGACTGAGAAAGCGAAATCAGCAGAGTGCATGGAGAAAGAGCTTCTCGAGCTAATGTTGTTGATCTTAGCATTACTCTTCTCCGATCTGATTTCGACAAACTCGTTAGAGAAAGAGATTCTTGCAGCACCATTTATGGAGTTGTGCATTTCTAAGCGTGCCATTTGTGTTTTTTTTTTACAAGTACTAAATAGAATGAGAGATTTAAGCCTTTGGGTTGTAGGTTTTGTTATATATAGTATAGGATAGGAATTTGTGATGAGATGTTTAATGTCCAAGTCCAACTCATCGATCCATCAAGTTCGATCTATATGACTATATTCTATATATGAATATTTGACCGAAAAGTTATAGCAAAACGTGTTATATATTATCCTTCATTGGCATGATGTTGATCTTCGTATGTTGAGGGAGTTTAAGATCACATGGAGACACGTGAGAACTATATCCATTTGTCCTCTGTTAGTTTTTTTGTTTGTTTGTTCTATTGCTTACTGACTCTGTGATTCTCGACAATTATGGTCATAAAAAGTTCAAATTAATATCTAAAAAGGTAACGTGCAGTCAACGGACCATGGTTGTCAATCATGTGCTTGGATGTTCCATATTGAACACTGTTTATATGCCACTCGTCGTGATGCGAACATGCCACTTAAAATAATCTGCTCATGATTGGTCAAAGAAAGATGTTTCATCTCATAGGAAAATACTACAACATCATTACTTAATCAGGGTTGTCAATGAAAGTTGAACTCTAAATTATACTTTGGTTTACAGAAGTGTTAATTATATTTATTTCCAATACTTAACTAAGACGACTAACTTCCATTTTTTTCGATAGTTGTTTGGTAAGTTTACAATAACTGGATTGTTACATTTCTTTTAACTTCATCTCACTTTTAAATGTAGAAATCTTGACACGTACGTCTTTAAGTAAAAATGATGGTTTTACTAGTCTATCTCAAATCAAATGCCTTATAATCAACAATATACTCTACTTGCCCTCTTTAATTTAGGTGAAACATGTATTCTCATACCATGTTAAAGTTCATAGGTTTCTAGTTCAAAACCATAGATTGTTACTTATTTACTTAAGTTTTATCTCATATTCGAATGTAAGACTCTTAACACATCGTCTCAAATGTATGGGTTTTTGGTAGCTTATCTCAAAATCAAGTCTCTTACAATCATCAATATGCAGTAACTCACTTACCTGTTTTTGGGCCAAGAGAAAGGTAACAGAGTGGGCTGATGGCATCTTCGTTAGTGTAGTAAAATTTAATCAGATTCAGAGTAGTGGCGAGACATGGCAATGGATTGATCCACTAAGAGAAAGTGTAGCGTACGCGTGAAACAGCGAGGGAGAGATATGGGGACCAAAACACCACCGAAGAAGATCGAGATTTGAGTTGACGTCATCATGGCACGTTTGAAGTTTTGAACAGAAGAGGACAGACTGACACAGAAAGAGTGAATGGGTCAGTGCGCTCCTTCGCAAGTGCACAACTATTTTTTAATATCTTCTTGGCGTTTTACTTATTAATAAATTTGTCTTAATGCTCCTATTTTATTATCTGGTACATATTAATTTGTCATGAAGTAAACAAAACAATATAGGCAAAGAAAAAGTGGTCACAAAAAAGAGGAAAAAAATGATGAAAAGGAAGAATCAGTGATGTGTTAGTGAAAGATCTTAGAGCATCTATACTAGATAAATTTTTCAGTGTTACTCAAAAAAAAAAAAAGAAATTAATATTTAACTAATGAAAAGTGGACAAGTGTAGAAATTCCCAGAGCAACGATTCTAGCCCAAGCACTTAAAGCATCAGTTCTCTCTATTTTTCTCTCTTTTTGAATTATTTTATTAATTTTTAATAAAAAATATTTGGGGAAGTAAGGCCCAGTGAAAATGACCTAAAGAGCATTTCAATTTCATTAGTGTCTTTTTATGGGACCATATGCAACAAGATAAAGATCATACTCTAATTTCAAAATCAAACTTTATCCCTACATTTCCCCAATTTCAGGGGGATAATTCCAGGTGTTTTTGTTAACAAAAATTGTTTTTATAAAACCATATTCTTAGAAACAAATAAAAATGTTTGTGAGACTTAACATATACATTTTTTTCTTTAGCTTCTTTCGTCTACTCCAAAGATATCTAGTCAAATGTTACATACTTATTACAAATGAACAAAAAAGGAAAAAGAACAAACCATAACTCCAACTCCAAGCACTAGTTAGAAAGACTAAACAAATAGCTTTAGAGACTAAATACAACCAAATCAAAAACCACTTTCAATAAACTTCACTACTTCAGAGAAAATCCCAAATATATATATTTCCCCAAATAATACAATTTTGAAAAACCAACTCAAAACACTAGATTAAACTTATCAACTATAGGAAGAAAGAAGAGTAACCGGCAGGTCGGTCCAGCTTGGATTAGATTGATTGAATCGGGTGGGTCAACGCCAAAAGGAGACGGTGAGGAGTTCCAAGCTAAGGAGATAAAACCTGGCTCCGATTCAACAAGTGAATATAAGGTGCTGTAATTGTAGTTCCATAATAGCAGTTTCGCTTGGCTAACCGCATAATTGCTCGGTTTAACCAGCTCAAAACCGGCTTTCTCCACCAACACTCTCCATTGTTTTTTCTCCTCCATTAGCTCAAACCGTGTTTCCGGTTTATTACTATTACTGGTTCGAACCAAATTCGATATCCTCCTACCGAACAACACTCTCTCAACCCTCAACCGTTCTTTGGGATCTCGCTCCAAATTTGGTTCAAGCGACTCGAAAACCGCGGAATAAAACCGGAGAGAGTTTTTAACCCGGTTAGAAAACTCAACCCGGTTGAAACTAACTTCGTATTCACCAAGCGTCACAATCCTCGGGTTTAACGATCCAGCTAACCGGAGAGCCGTACCAACACTCGTCGCCGTCTCATCAAGAAGCTTGTAAAGCTCAAGCATAAAATTCACAACCAAAACCTCATCCGGTTCAACCCGAAAACTCGATCCGGTTAATAACTGAATCGGAGTGAGAACCGGGTTAAACTCGAAGTTGAGATCCAAAATCGCCGCGAAATCACGGAGACGGTTCCCAGTAGCGATCAGAGACATCTCCGGTGAGTCTCCAAGAGACGGAGCGGGTATACCCGAAACCCGGATCCGGGTGGGTTTATCGGAAGCTCGGGTCGCTAAAGCTTGTAACATAGCAGACCATTGGATACCTTGAAAAATCTCGAAATCGACGATGTGAATGTTTTGGGATTGGTTCGTCGCTTCGAGGATTGCTTGGTTCGCTGTTAAATGAGCGAACTTTGAGTAAGGGCATGCATCGTTCAAGGTTTTGTATGAGAGTATGAAATCTTCTAGCGACAACAAGGACGGCGGTGACTCTGTTTCTTTATGAGACAGAGCTTCTAAGAAGTAAAACCCGACTCTCACTATCGGGTTACCCAACTCTGATACGGATTCTCGGATTTGGATTAATGTTTCCGGTTTAGTTTTTGGTTTACGTGCGTAGTCGTGGATAGCTTTTAAAATCGGTTGGTTTAGGTCAAAATCAGGCTGCGGCGGCGGAGGCGGAGGATGAGGAGGATGATGTTGTGGTGGTGACGGCGGAGATGGACTCTACATAGCTGGTGGCTGAGAGAGTTGTTGAGTCGCTGAGTCATCAACTTTGTTGACTCGGTTGAGTTGACTCGGGAATGTGACGAACGGATCGTGACCGTAGATTGGGAAGTCTGGGTTGGTCTGCAACGAATATCCACCGTTGATTAAACTCTCCATCCACTCGTCAGAGCCGAACTTTTCGTCGATGAACCTTAAGCCATCAGAAGCGAAGGCGTTTTGATGATGGTGCTCCAGGTGTGGGAAAGGGAAGACCGGGTCGGTTGTTACTTGGAATGGATCGGATAAATCAGAACTGGGAATAGTAAACCCAAAGGACTGAGTTTCTTGTTCATGTTGTTGTCTTTCTTGCTGCTCTTGTTCTTGTTCTTGCTTTTGTTTGATGAGTTGTTGAGCTATAGCCATTAAATTTCCACTGTCAGTGCGCATATACACCATTCTCCGGCTAGTTCTCTCTCACCGGCGATGCGCGACGAAAGGGTTTCTAGTGCGGTGGTGGTTTCTAATTGAGTAAGGCTCAGATCTTGAAAAAGAGAGAGAGATAGAGAGATTTGTACTTTGTAATAAGGTGGGAGAGAGAAAGGTCAGTCCTAGAAAATGGACAAATCTTTATATTTAAAATTTAATTATCACTTGAATGATTGAATCTCCACCTATTTAATTACAATATGTTAGTTATGAATAAATTGTTATTTAAGTATGTTTTTAGTAATAAAAGTCACAGTTCTTTGTTTATGGCAAAACATAAAGTTTGTCATTTTGAAATAATTTCTGCATGCCATGATTTTATTATCCTAATTTTTGTTCATTATTACTAATAAAGCTTTAATTAAATTTTAATATCCCTCAAATTATTGACTTAAAAACCATACATGATGATCTGGTGGAAACCGAGGTAGACAATAACGCCATCTATCAGCAGTGACGTATAGTCGGAGAGTGTGACATCATCTCTCCACCGTTTGATATCTTAGGTTCGTCGTATCAGATCGATGGCTTTTGCTGAATGGTGAACGTGACACGTCGACAACTGTCTTCTGCTACTTGTCACCTGCATGTCGACTGGCAACTTTTTTTTTTTGTTTTGTCTTTTTAATTTAAGTTAACAGTATTATAAAGGTAAATACTCTGACAAACAAAAAAAGAAGTCTTACACGTAAAAAAGATTGATGTAAGAAAAAGTGAAAAGAATAGTAGGTTAATTTTATATAAACTAGTTTTTGGCTTTCAAGCCGCAAAGGTGTAGATGTTAGTAATACAAAGCTGTTTCTTACTTTCTTATCATTATGCAACCAAGGAGTTAGTTTAACTGGACTTGGTTAACTAGCTATATTAACAAAATGACTTGGTTTAGTTGTTAGTAACTTTGGGATAACCGTTCGACAAGCTAAGCCTATAACATCTAGAAGACGACTTAAGGAAGCAAACATTAAACAATCAGAGTGATGAATGATGATAGACCTGTTTTATTTGTATACGCATGTATTTTATCTTAACGTCATTGTCTACAAAGGACGGCTTGTAGGTCCGAAAGTAGGCCCATATACAATGGAGCAAAAGCGATTTGTGGCGGGGGCCAGAAGTATTTGTTGGGCCGATCTTTGACGATGAAAATGCAGCAGCCGGAAAGCTAAAACTTACCCTAAATAAGCTCAACGCAATAAAGAAACAAGAAAAGAGTTCAGAGACGAGGATCATCATAGTTTTAAAGCCTTTCGATAGAAATAAGCAAAACCAAGGTGTAGCATTCATGAACGACTCGTACTCGTTTCGAAACATGAATGAATATATATTAGAGTTTAGACGAGAGGTTGCATATTTGAGGGTTGAGTCCGAAACCATCTAGTGTGAAAGTGAAAGCTCTTAGTGACTTTTGTAATTTAATAAAAAAACTATAATATACAAAAGAGCAACAGTGAACAAAAAGCACATGGGAACGACACTTGACTCTTTGAGACTTCCACTACTTGTTTTATAAGTTAAATAAAACTAAACTAAATTACTTAACATGGTATATAGTCTCTGGTCCAAATCTACTTTTTATTTTTTCACTTTTGACATTGTTACTACTAAGTGACATGGACTGTTCTAAATTCGTAATGATTTATGATTTCAAGAAATGACCACATTTGCATACATGGAAGGCGAATGAAGAAGATGATATTTTGAAAAGGACTTATCTTTGAAAATGGCAATGTCACTTTAGTGTTTAACCATCGCACCTATCTGCAAGTGGACTTGGAGTTGGAGAGAGAGAGAGAGAATGAGTGGTGTGTGAAAGGGACAGGAGTAAGAATGAAAGGGTTTGATTTGTCTTTTCTTCCTATCCAAGTCATTGGTGGGGTTTCGTATGTATGACCAAAGAGTGGCATTGAGTCATCCGCAGGAAAGTCTCTCTATATGGTTGCCCATTTTTGTCACATCCTTTGCTTTTGTTGAAACTAATTTTCATTTGGGTCTTACCAACTAAAAATTTACGGAACAAAACCCGAAAAATATGTCATTTAATTTTTTTTCTGACATTTAATTCCTCTAGTTATTAAATTTCTCAAAAATACATGGTTTAGTTTTCTGTTGTCTTTAAAAACCTTCATCTTATTAATATTGGTAGATCCATACGTAAAAACATAACGACTCTTAACTAAATATTAACCAGGATTAAAATTTAACCCCCACGTGTTTAATTAAAGAGCTCTAATGACATTGTTGCCCTTCTTTTTCTTCTCTTCCACAAATCGATTTCGAGTTTGAGAGAGATGGAACCCTAAAATTTCAAGAAATCAGATTTGGTTTGAGAGATGAGATATGTAAGAATCGACTGATTGTGTGGTGTGTTCGTTGCAAGAATCGACTGAGAGATGAGGTATGTAACCGTTGTTAATTTCAATTTTAATGATTAGGTTTCGGGAATTAGGGTTCGCAATTTCTGGGTCGCAATTTCTGGGTATTCAACTGGGTACCGATTTCTGGGTATTAACTAAGCGATCGTTCATTTCAATTGCTAGATTTATGGTTTGCGATTTATGGTTTGCGATTTAGGGTTCGCAATTTAGGGATGGCGATTTATCTGGGTTGGAGATATATTCATTTGGGTCCCGATTTTGTATTTTTTGTAGTTTAGATCAAGTTTTTTTGGTTGGGGATGGTATTTCGATGCCTAATCAGCAATTTTTTTTGTTTATTTTTCAGTGGTTTCGAGAAAATTAAACTCAATATTCACTTTAGAGGAGATGTCTCGTTGAAGGATGGATATTTCGTCTACATTGGAGGAGAAGAGGCTAAATATATGTTGATTGATCCTAACCTGATGACGTGGTCAATCTTCGACGAGTTCTGCGGAGACAATGAAGTATCGAGGGTAGTGGAACAAGTATGGTACAAGCTTCCACACGAGACCATGTCTTCTGCAAGAGTTATCTAGGAAGACAAAGATAGTGGGATTAGGAAGTTGTGTACTGAAGCTATGATCGGTGGCGAAGTCGACATCTTCCTTCAGCAAGTTGTGTCTCAACCTTCACCATTTCCTTTGTCTCAGCCTAGGATAGAGTGTGATGTTGAAGCTGATGTAGTGTGTGATGAAGACATTGAAGTAGATAAAGGTGATGATGTTCACGAGGCACAGGGAGATGATCCAGTTGAAGAAGTATTTAATTTAAGGGTGAGAATGATCCATTGTTTAGTGCTTTTTACGAAGAAATTAATAGAGAATCTGATGATGGGGGTCAGGGTCGTAACCAAGCTGATGCAGAAGCTGCTCGGTACCAAGATGAGGAAGAGGCTCGTCAAGAAGCAGAAGCCATGAGGCGTCAAGAGGAAGAGGATGAAGAATTTGAGAGGCAATGCATGGATGTTGAGCGTCCTGAGCCTGCTATGGACACCGACGAAGAATGGAATGCTTTTGACCGCGAAGAGAAAGAGATATCTAGAGCAAAGTACTCCAAGGATAAGCCACCTTACTTGTGGATAAAACAGATATTTCATAATGGAGAGGAGTTCAAGGATCAGCTCTTAAGCTATGTATTGAAGATGAATTACGATGTGAAGCTCTGTAAATGGGATAAGACGCAGTTGGCGGCTATATGCAGGCATGAGAATTGCAGCTGGAAGATTTATTGTTCTGTGGATAAGCGCATAGGGAAATGGTCAGTGAAAACCTATGTCGATAACCATAACCATTCTGTGAGTGGGAAAGCAAGGATGTTGAAACATGGTGTAATTGGCAGATTATTCAGAGGTGAAGCAAGAAGGAGACCGTCTCTAAGTTGGACTGACATTAAGGATGAGATCATGATGAGATACATGATCTTGGTATCTAAGTGGATCTGCCAAAAAGCTAGAAGGGTAGCATTTGATTCAGTGATACAAATACAAAGACAACAGTTTGCAAAGCTGTGGGACTATGAGAGTGAGCTTAAGAGGTATAACCAAGGCACCCACACAAAGATTATCACCATTCCGCAGGCTAATGGTAAGCAACAATTTGACAAGTTCTATGTTTGTTTTGCGGCACTTAGAAGAACGTGGAAGAATTGCTGTCGACCTATTATAGTTCTCGATGGAGCTTTCCTTAAATGGGAATTGAAAGGTGAGATTCTAGCCGCTGTTGGTAGGGATGCAGATAATAGAATTTATCATATTGCTTGGGCGATAGTCAGAGTTGAGGATAATGAATCATGGTCTTGGTTTGTAGATAAGTTGAAGCAGGATTTGGATTTGGGATTAGGTGATGGTTTGACTGTTATGTCAGATAAGCAGGAGGGCTTAATTAATGCAGTTGCGGATTTGCTTCCAAATGCCGAACATAGGCACTGTGTGCGACACATATATGCCAATTGGAAGAAGGTTTATGGTGATTACACACATGAGGGTTTCTTCTGGGCTATTGCATACAGCTCGACTGAAGGGGATTTCTCGTATAATATGGAAGCTTTGAAAGCTTATGATCCACCTGCGTATGAGGATTTGATGAAGCAAAAACCAAAGTCATGGTGCAGAGCTTTTTTCAGTTATCATTCTAGCTGTGAGGATGTTTGCAACCACCTGTCAGAGAGTTTCAACAGAACTATCAAAGATGCTAGGAAGTTGCCAGTTATACATATGCTCGAGGAAGTTAGGAGGATATCCATGAGGCGTATAACTAAATTGGCTGGTAAAACAAAAAAATGTGATAAGAGTTTTCCACCTAATTGAAGCAAACCGCAAGTCAGCCAAGTTTTGCTCAGTCCTTAAAAGTGGTGAGAACAAGTATGAGGTGTTATAAGGTGTTGGAAGCTACAGTGTGAACCTCCTTCACAGAGAATGTGCTTGCAATCAATGGAAGCTCACATGCATACCATGTCCACATGCAATATTTGTCATCAACGAACACAACCGTGATCCAGAAGAGTAAGTAACTATGAACTTGCTCATATATTCATTTACAATGTGATTGTGGACTAATGTGATGTTTTTGGTGTAGTTATGTTGATAGATATTCACAAACAACAGTCTGGCAAGATACATACAAGGAGAACATAGACCCTGTAAATGGCGAAAGATTGTGGAAGAGAACGGGCAAAGGACCAATTGAAGTGCCTGATAAGAGGAAGAAGAGAGGGCGCCCAAAGAAGTTTAACAAGATCAAGGAGCCAGGTGAATCATCAACTAATCCAACTAAGCTTATAAGAGAAGGTAAAACTGTGACTTGTAGCAATTGTAGGCAAATAGGTCACAACAAGGGAACCTGCAAACAACAAGCAGTACAATCTTGTCCTCCACGCAAAAGGGGCAGACCACGAAAGAGTCTGGTAAGTAATCTAGATTAGATGTAAGATGATCTTTGTTTGATTGAGTATTACTAATGTGTAATCATGGTTGTGTTATAGGATAATGATGACCCATGGAGCATCCACAATGCACCAAAAAGGTGGAGGGCTGCTCAAAGTCAATCTACACCACCTCTTGCTCAAAGCCAATCCACACAAAATCAAGAAGTACCGCAACATTCAAGTGCTCCAGCTGCAACTAAAAAAACTGGTACAAGACATGCACGTGGACGGCCTCCTGGACGTGGAAATGGCTGTGGCAATGCTCAAGGCAAGGGTCGTGGTAAGGGTCGTGGTAAGGTTCGTGATGATGCTCCAAAGCCGCCTGTGTTTTTTATGTCACCTTGGTCTGATAAGGTGTTTGACGTTTGACAACCTGAGAAAAAGTTGGATTAGTATTAAGACCAGTCTCTACCAGTCTTTTGTGTACCAACTATAACTTGTAAGATGATTTCGAGTAGGATGATGTCTTTCTTATCATAGGATCCTGATTGTTTTTGGTGGAGGGATCCTTGTATTTTCAAACTATCGGCTACGAATGACATTAGATGTTTTTTTGGATTTCAGTTTTTTGGATTTCAAGTTTTTTGGATTTCATTCGTAAGAGTACAATTACATCCATAGATAAAGATAGTCAAAACAACTTAAAATGCTTCGACCATGAAAGTTACATCCATAGTCGTAACCTACTTCCCCATTGCAAGAATCAACCCAATTACAACAATGATTCCACCCCAAGACAACAACAAGAACTGTTGAAGCATTTTTTCATTAGCTGCCATCACTGAAATTTCGAGCTTCTTTTTCTTTTCATCCTCTATCTTCAGTAAATCGGTGTTGGAACCACTCACCATTTGCTCAGTCATTTCCTTAAGAGATTCTTTCAGCTGCTTGATCTCATCCCTCGCCTCTAGTAAGTTCACCTTCTACCACCCATATGGTGAGTGTTCATCTGCCCAACTGCAGAATCTATGAAAAACACATTTATAGAATCTTCTACCCGGATTGTCATTGGTCCATGACTTCGCAACAGTCGTAACTCTACCACACGTGCTGCAAAGAGGACTCCAGCTCCGGCTCGAAGTCGCATCAGACCGTGAACTTTGGCTAACCATTCTCTCAAACCAAATCTGATTTCTTGAAATTTTAGGGTTCTATCTCTCTCAAACTCGAAATCGATTTGTGGAAGAGAAGAAAAAGAAGGGCAACAGTGTCATTAGAGCTCTTTAATTAAATACGTGGGGGTTAAATTTTAATCCTGGTTAACATTTAGTTAAGAGTCGTTATGTCTTCACGTATGGATCTACCAATATTAATAAGATAGAAGGTTTTTAAAGACAACAGAAATTAAACCAAATATTTTTTAGAAAATTTAATAACTAGAGGAATTAAACGGTAAAAAAAAATTAGATGACATATTTTTCAGGTTTTTTCTCAAAAATTTACCCATTTTTGTCTCCTTCTTTGCTTTTTACACTAATTTAACCAAATTATATTTAATTTATCCCATTCTCTAGATCAAACATAGTACCAAACTTTAGTCTAATAAATGAAGGCAAATCCAAATTTTTTTCCTTTGACACTTGTCCGTGAAATATCATTCCTTCGCTTGAAAATATTGATTATCAACATACATGTTTTAACACAAGGTTACACAATATATTTAAAAATTAAAAATAGAAAAATATTATTTGGTGATGAATATCTCATACATTTTTTTTTCTTTTTCTTTATCCGAACACTCAACCTTCGTGGCTTCGTAACCTTTTATTGACCAACTGACTCCTTTTGTTGTCCAAAATTTTTATTAGCTAAACAATCTCAACTCAATGCCAAATTGCTTGCGGGCCAAACCACTAAGAAAACTGTTTCCGAAAAAGCCCTATATACACAATCGAAAATTAATTTCAGTCTTCATGCTAAAATACTTATATGAACTATAAATTGATAAAATTAGCACGCTTGATTGGAATGTGTTATTTAATGTTTATACTTTTGTGATTAATAAAATTCATTGAGTTTATGTTTTTGTATTTTTCTCTCTCTTATCCCCTATATATTAATAAAGAAACACTTTCACTAAAAAGCTGAGGTTTATGTACTTTTTAAAATAAATGTCTTACTTCTTATTATTATTTACATGAATATGTCATTGAAATAAATGAGACAATAGTTTTTCTATTAGCTTTTAAAAATGAAAGATTTAATCAACTATTAAGAATAGAAAATGTATTTAATTATCACTTTTATAATCTATTTAATTATTAAAAATAAATTACATTTCACAAAAAAAATTATAAACCATTTATTTATTTTTTGAAATGTCAAAATTATTTTCAAATAATAATATTATTCATAATATTGTATTTGAATCGATTTATCTCCCACATAGTGCGGGTTGGTACCTAGTGCTTTCATAATTTTAAAGTATATTACTTCATTGACAAAAAAAACATATATTAGTTCAAAATAGTTAGTTTTTATATACAATTATTTGAAGGGCATTTGTCAGTTTCTCACAAATTTTTTTTACATGATGAGCCATTAAGCAATGGAGAGTCTCCCTCATTATACATATATATATATATATTGTGATTTATTTATAATTAATATATATGACTTTTTTGTATTTTCTCATTTACTAACCCTCAAAAATAATCATATTTCTACATATATTTGGTTATTTAACCTTTTTGAGAAATGATATATGCACTGAATTATCGGCGAATTGCTATTTTAAGTCAACTTAGTTATATAATCGAAGACGAGACATTGAGAAAAATAGGATATACTAAAAAAATATTACTCCCTCTCGTTTTTTTAGTTGCCATTCTAGAGTAAAAATTTTGTTTTCCAATACTTGTCGTTTTAGGTTTCGAATGCATATGTTTGGTAAGAATACCAATTTTATCCCAACTATTTTAATGCTTTGACCAATAAAAAAATTAGAAAATGTATTAACTAAAGGGTATAATAGAACATTGATCTGTTTTCTTAATTTGTGTGCAAAGCTATAGAACGACAAATAAAAAAAACTGGAGATAATACTATTGAATGGGAAACTATGACATTCATATCATATTTCAATTATACGAATTAGTACTTTCTCCGATCATTCTGATATCGATGATCACAGTAAATAGTGGACAATAAAGTCTGAGCCATCTGATGAATTTTAAGAGGAGAGAATGTTAGTTAAAATTCTCCAGACGTTGTTTCTTTCGTTGAATTTAAAGTGGCTGGAGATTTGTGATTTATAAGTTGTAGGTATTAACAATTTTTTTATTTGTGTTGTCGTAATGAGTGTAGGTTAGGATTTAATTCTGGATCAAGGCATATTTGTGTAGTGTTGGCAGAGCTAAAATCGACCATATCAAGAATATAGAAATCATAAAGAATGAAGAAAGATCTAAAAGATCATTGATATTTGTTAAACCTTAGTTTAAAAAATTTACTATTATCTTTAGATGTAATATTTACATGTGTACTTATGAAAGATAAGGAAATTTAGTTTGATCATATGCAATTTGTAACTTTGTTTCTTATGAGAGACTAATAATAATTTTTCTTATAAACATTTTTGTGTTCAAACTCTTATCAATTTGTCATATACAGTAAAACCTCTAAAAATTAATAAACACTATAAATTAATAATTTGTGTTAGTCCCAAGTCGGGAAAATGTAAAAATTAACAAAATTCGATAAGATAATAAGATAATAATTTTTTTGAAATTCCCATGTAAAATATGATCCCAATAATATCATAAATTAATAATCATGTAAATTTACATATATATATATATATATATGCTGATATAGTAAAGTATGTTTCTCTTAAACCTCATATATATAAAACAATTGTTATGTTGTATCTTCAAACTATAATGATATAAAATATTCTATAAAATTTCATAAAACAGCTAAAACTTTTTAAAATTTTTAATTTCTAAATATGCATCATTTACATTTTCATAGTTTGATAGACTATTAAAATACGAGAATTAATATTCTTATTCATAAATTTGAAGATTTATGTCATATGTATAAGTGAATTTATCTATAATATTTGTAATTCATTGTCAATAATATTTTTTAATTATTTCAAATTCAATTCCAATACCATAAAATTTACAACATCCAAAATTCTAATTTTCTTTTGCAAAAATTGTCTCAATTCATAATTTTAAAAAAAATTAAACAATTAAAAATATACCTATAAATTAATATCACTATAAATTAATAAAATGTCTTGGTCCCAACATTATTAATTTATAGAGGTTTTACTGTAGTTCATGCCCGGCTTATCACATGTGCCGAGAGTGAAAGAGCACATGTTCCAAGGATCCAAAAAAAATTTACATGTTAGTTTTTTTTTTCTTAAGAGCTTCACCAGCGGAGAGAACGTGTTCACTGTTGCTAGGGATGTTAAGTTGGATAAATCAAACCAAACCAACCCATGACCATTTAGATTTAGTGTTTAATGGATAGTGAGTCAATCCAACTCATTTAGCAACTGGTTTGGATCAACCCACAACTCATTTAGATTAATGGATTAATTGGTTAAATGAGTTGATCAATCTAATATCAAACCAAGAAAATCAATCTCTCTCTCTCACTCTTGAATTTGGGTTTATCTCTCTCTCGAATCTGGATTTATCTCTCTCTCAATCTGGGTTTCTTTCTCTCTCTCTCTCTCTCTCTCTCAATCTGGGTTTCTCTCTCTTTAATCTGGGATTATCTCTGTCTCTCTCTCAAATTTGGGTTCAATTTGGTTTACTCATTTCATTAAAAGAAAAATCGGTTTAATTTGGTATTCAAAATCATTTTAACTATATTTGGTTTGGTTTTAGTCAACTCATAACCATTTTATCATAATCTATTTCAATCCAATCCATTAAACCCATAATCCATTTTGATCCATGAACCTATTAAAACTCAAATTATCAACTCAATAAGTTTTTGGATTGGTTTGGTTTGGGTTGATCCATAAATTTGGAACCATTTTGACACCCCTAACCGTTGCTCACAAAAAGAAAAATTAATATTTGAATATATGACTAATAAAAAACTGACATGTGTTGAAAATATTGAGCAACGTTTCTTCACCGAGTAACTTCAGCAACGTTTCTTCACCGAGTAACTTCAGCAACATTTCTTCTCTTTCTCTCTCCTGTTTATATTTTTTTATTAGTTTTTAATAAAAGAATTTGAGAGAAGCAACCACCAGTAAAAATAGTCTAATAGATATTACGTTTTTTATAGAGCAGTACTGGAAATTTTGAGTCGTGATATTGTTTCTTTACATTTTTAAGGTTTAGTTAAATTTTTTTGAGAATAAAATGAGGACTTTTATGTTTAAATTTTTAACAAATGAATCTTCCCTTAAAAATTATGAGAAAAACGCATCTTGAGATTGTTTGATGGGATTGATCTCTTTTGCCTTCTTCGTAGGTTTTCGCAAAAGGATGTGTATAATAAAGAACATATTAAACCGTTTGCAGATTGTGCTTGGAGTACCTCCCTAGTACTCTATCGACTATCGATAGAATAAGTAAAAATTAAAAACCTAGCTCTCTAATTTTATAGGAATAGCGTAAACGTTCCTCTCCCTTTTTCTCTGTAGAAGAAACCATATTCTTATGCCGAGAGCTACTATTGTTCAGATAATCCTTTTGGACACCTAATTCTTTGTGTCTAATGTAGAATCAAGATAGATTTGAAAACCATCATCGGAGGTGTTTCGATAATTGATAGGTTGTGTTCTGGTATTCAGTCTCCAGCCCAACGATTTCCCCACTAGACACCCTTGTGAGTGTTTCCATAATGAGATAAAAGGTTGTCGCTTTGTTATAGCTTATAATCGTAATATGATTGGGCTTCACAAAATGCCCATCTAAGGTTTAATTAGTAGTCGACGACACTAATAACCAACAACATCCATCATGTACAATACTGGTTTTGATTGGTAGCACTCAACCGCCTCTTTTGGAAACGAGATGTTCAAATGGCTACCAATCATCATGTCGATTGGAAATGGTGTTTGAGATGAGCGGTTGGAGTCGCTGGAAGAAGTGAGTGGTTGGAAGTGATTTTGAGCGGTTGAAAAGATGAAAACCAACCACCAAAAAATATGAGTGTTTGGCAACTTCGGTTGTAAACGAAGAAGATTAAACAATTTGTTTTTATTAAATATTTGTTCATAATGATGATTTTTTTAAAAAGTGGAAATATTAATGTGTCTGTAGTAATACATGTGAAGAAGTTAAATTTGATTGGATTTTCAATTAGTCTGATAAACTTTTATATTTTGTTATTAATTTAGGCTTTAAAAATATATACACAATTTTAATTTAATGACAGATTCACTTGTAAGAACTTATAATTAGCTTAATTGTAGAACTAAATTACAATTATATGTTTGAAATGTTTTAGATAATCATCACAACAACCATTAATATTTCAAATTAGGAATTTTAAAATATATTTATTATTGCATACAATTTTTATAATTTAATGGTTATTAAGTTTTCATGTTATAAAATATAATATGTTCTTC
>NC_025688.1:17354285-17393240 GCF_000633955.1 Camelina sativa
ATGCTGATATAGTAAAGTATGTTTCTCTTAAACCTCATATATATAAAACAATTGTTATGTTGTATCTTCAAACTATAATGATATAAAATATTCTATAAAATTTCATAAAACAGCTAAAACTTTTTAAAATTTTTAATTTCTAAATATGCATCATTTACATTTTCATAGTTTGATAGACTATTAAAATACGAGAATTAATATTCTTATTCATAAATTTGAAGATTTATGTCATATGTATAAGTGAATTTATCTATAATATTTGTAATTCATTGTCAATAATATTTTTTAATTATTTCAAATTCAATTCCAATACCATAAAATTTACAACATCCAAAATTCTAATTTTCTTTTGCAAAAATTGTCTCAATTCATAATTTTAAAAAAAATTAAACAATTAAAAATATACCTATAAATTAATATCACTATAAATTAATAAAATGTCTTGGTCCCAACATTATTAATTTATAGAGGTTTTACTGTAGTTCATGCCCGGCTTATCACATGTGCCGAGAGTGAAAGAGCACATGTTCCAAGGATCCAAAAAAAATTTACATGTTAGTTTTTTTTTTCTTAAGAGCTTCACCAGCGGAGAGAACGTGTTCACTGTTGCTAGGGATGTTAAGTTGGATAAATCAAACCAAACCAACCCATGACCATTTAGATTTAGTGTTTAATGGATAGTGAGTCAATCCAACTCATTTAGCAACTGGTTTGGATCAACCCACAACTCATTTAGATTAATGGATTAATTGGTTAAATGAGTTGATCAATCTAATATCAAACCAAGAAAATCAATCTCTCTCTCTCACTCTTGAATTTGGGTTTATCTCTCTCTCGAATCTGGATTTATCTCTCTCTCAATCTGGGTTTCTTTCTCTCTCTCTCTCTCTCTCTCTCAATCTGGGTTTCTCTCTCTTTAATCTGGGATTATCTCTGTCTCTCTCTCAAATTTGGGTTCAATTTGGTTTACTCATTTCATTAAAAGAAAAATCGGTTTAATTTGGTATTCAAAATCATTTTAACTATATTTGGTTTGGTTTTAGTCAACTCATAACCATTTTATCATAATCTATTTCAATCCAATCCATTAAACCCATAATCCATTTTGATCCATGAACCTATTAAAACTCAAATTATCAACTCAATAAGTTTTTGGATTGGTTTGGTTTGGGTTGATCCATAAATTTGGAACCATTTTGACACCCCTAACCGTTGCTCACAAAAAGAAAAATTAATATTTGAATATATGACTAATAAAAAACTGACATGTGTTGAAAATATTGAGCAACGTTTCTTCACCGAGTAACTTCAGCAACGTTTCTTCACCGAGTAACTTCAGCAACATTTCTTCTCTTTCTCTCTCCTGTTTATATTTTTTTATTAGTTTTTAATAAAAGAATTTGAGAGAAGCAACCACCAGTAAAAATAGTCTAATAGATATTACGTTTTTTATAGAGCAGTACTGGAAATTTTGAGTCGTGATATTGTTTCTTTACATTTTTAAGGTTTAGTTAAATTTTTTTGAGAATAAAATGAGGACTTTTATGTTTAAATTTTTAACAAATGAATCTTCCCTTAAAAATTATGAGAAAAACGCATCTTGAGATTGTTTGATGGGATTGATCTCTTTTGCCTTCTTCGTAGGTTTTCGCAAAAGGATGTGTATAATAAAGAACATATTAAACCGTTTGCAGATTGTGCTTGGAGTACCTCCCTAGTACTCTATCGACTATCGATAGAATAAGTAAAAATTAAAAACCTAGCTCTCTAATTTTATAGGAATAGCGTAAACGTTCCTCTCCCTTTTTCTCTGTAGAAGAAACCATATTCTTATGCCGAGAGCTACTATTGTTCAGATAATCCTTTTGGACACCTAATTCTTTGTGTCTAATGTAGAATCAAGATAGATTTGAAAACCATCATCGGAGGTGTTTCGATAATTGATAGGTTGTGTTCTGGTATTCAGTCTCCAGCCCAACGATTTCCCCACTAGACACCCTTGTGAGTGTTTCCATAATGAGATAAAAGGTTGTCGCTTTGTTATAGCTTATAATCGTAATATGATTGGGCTTCACAAAATGCCCATCTAAGGTTTAATTAGTAGTCGACGACACTAATAACCAACAACATCCATCATGTACAATACTGGTTTTGATTGGTAGCACTCAACCGCCTCTTTTGGAAACGAGATGTTCAAATGGCTACCAATCATCATGTCGATTGGAAATGGTGTTTGAGATGAGCGGTTGGAGTCGCTGGAAGAAGTGAGTGGTTGGAAGTGATTTTGAGCGGTTGAAAAGATGAAAACCAACCACCAAAAAATATGAGTGTTTGGCAACTTCGGTTGTAAACGAAGAAGATTAAACAATTTGTTTTTATTAAATATTTGTTCATAATGATGATTTTTTTAAAAAGTGGAAATATTAATGTGTCTGTAGTAATACATGTGAAGAAGTTAAATTTGATTGGATTTTCAATTAGTCTGATAAACTTTTATATTTTGTTATTAATTTAGGCTTTAAAAATATATACACAATTTTAATTTAATGACAGATTCACTTGTAAGAACTTATAATTAGCTTAATTGTAGAACTAAATTACAATTATATGTTTGAAATGTTTTAGATAATCATCACAACAACCATTAATATTTCAAATTAGGAATTTTAAAATATATTTATTATTGCATACAATTTTTATAATTTAATGGTTATTAAGTTTTCATGTTATAAAATATAATATGTTCTTCNAAATTAAAAACCTAGCTCTCTAATTTTATAGGAATAGCGTAAACGTTCCTCTCCCTTTTTCTCTGTAGAAGAAACCATATTCTTATGCCGAGAGCTACTATTGTTCAGATAATCCTTTTGGACACCTAATTCTTTGTGTCTAATGTAGAATCAAGATAGATTTGAAAACCATCATCGGAGGTGTTTCGATAATTGATAGGTTGTGTTCTGGTATTCAGTCTCCAGCCCAACGATTTCCCCACTAGACACCCTTGTGAGTGTTTCCATAATGAGATAAAAGGTTGTCGCTTTGTTATAGCTTATAATCGTAATATGATTGGGCTTCACAAAATGCCCATCTAAGGTTTAATTAGTAGTCGACGACACTAATAACCAACAACATCCATCATGTACAATACTGGTTTTGATTGGTAGCACTCAACCGCCTCTTTTGGAAACGAGATGTTCAAATGGCTACCAATCATCATGTCGATTGGAAATGGTGTTTGAGATGAGCGGTTGGAGTCGCTGGAAGAAGTGAGTGGTTGGAAGTGATTTTGAGCGGTTGAAAAGATGAAAACCAACCACCAAAAAATATGAGTGTTTGGCAACTTCGGTTGTAAACGAAGAAGATTAAACAATTTGTTTTTATTAAATATTTGTTCATAATGATGATTTTTTTAAAAAGTGGAAATATTAATGTGTCTGTAGTAATACATGTGAAGAAGTTAAATTTGATTGGATTTTCAATTAGTCTGATAAACTTTTATATTTTGTTATTAATTTAGGCTTTAAAAATATATACACAATTTTAATTTAATGACAGATTCACTTGTAAGAACTTATAATTAGCTTAATTGTAGAACTAAATTACAATTATATGTTTGAAATGTTTTAGATAATCATCACAACAACCATTAATATTTCAAATTAGGAATTTTAAAATATATTTATTATTGCATACAATTTTTATAATTTAATGGTTATTAAGTTTTCATGTTATAAAATATAATATGTTCTTCTATATTTTATTATTGAATTAAATTAATTAATTTTTTATAATTTAATATAATATGTACTATTCAACCGCTATAATGCTACCAATCAAGCAAAATATTCAACCACTATCTTCAACCATACCATTTTTTCTATCTGCTATCTTTAACCGTTCTCTTTTTAACCGTTTTCTTTTCAACTGTTCAAAATTTTCTAACCACCTCATTTTATCGTGATCACCAATCACAGCCACTGTCAAAGTATCACCCAATACAAAACATATCGTCCAATCCATTGTCAAAAGCCTCGTTTGAAACCCGAACTAAAAATCGAATCTCAATAATTTTATTTATCCAATTTCTTTTCTTTTAATTCGGGCTTAAAAAAAAATAATGATTAATATTATCAAAAAAAAAAGAGAATAAAATACTTTCAACTTTTTTCTTTTTTTTTTTCTTTTTACAGAATACGAGAAACCCTAATAGGCAAACCGTTAGGAAAATCAACGAAAGGAAAAGCAAATGGTTGATCATCTTCAGCCAATTCCCAATTGAAATTAAGAACAAGATGATGAATAAACACTGCCATCTCTAACTTGGCTAGCTCTGAACCAGCACATAGCCTTGGCCCTCCTCCAAACGGCATGTAGTTGTTGCCCCACGTCGAAAAGCTACCACTTCCTGACGAAGACGTCCCGTTGTTTTTCTGCTCCAACAAAAACCCGTTTTTAATCACAACAATAACCCCCCAAAAAAATAAAAATATACGCATATAAATAAGTTTGGGAAGACGAATGAATAAAGGAAGAAGAACACGTGCTTGTTGGCACCACACCACGTGGGTCATTAATCATCTCTCAGCACCTTCTTACCTTCCCCACTCACTCTTAACATCATGACTCCACATTTATTCATTATTTCATTAAAGTATTTTATCAATCTCATAAATCATAATAGTTTTCTAATTAGCCGATTTTGATAGTGTTAATTAGTAGTAGTAGTAGTATTAGAGTTATAAATCTAAAGAGAGTAAGGACAGGTCAACGTGGCAGAATCTAACACACGTACTACAAGTCATCGGGCGTGTGAGATCCGTCAAAGCCGTGGTACCATCGTCCGTCGAATCTTAAAATTTTTAATCAAAGCCCCGTGACTAATAATAATAAAAATCAAACTGTCACTATTATAAGAATTTTCAAAGTAAGCTCGTACGTCATTAAAACATACCATCCTACTAATTAATTGTCTTCACGTACACTTACACCAACACGTCTCTCTCTCTCTCTCTTATTCTTTTTTACTTTAATTTCACATTATTTTTATGTTTTTATATGCTTTCATGTGATTAATGATCCATGACGTGTTAAGATCGAACTTCAACGATAATTTTTTGCCAGATTAATGGTTCTCATCTAGTATCTATAGATGGGGTTATCAATGCATATCAGCATATGCACGTATGGCGTATCACTTCATGCAATAGATGAAACTATGTGTTTTTTGGTAGATACCGAAAATTGTAAAAGAATAAAAAGTTTTACCTGTTGCCATCTCCAAGGATTAAAGAGATTAGGTTGGTCGTAACGAGAATTATCCAAATGTACGGCTGAGATCACCGGTAACACTTTCCACCCACTAGGGATATCGTATCCTTTTTTCCCAACATAAAAAAAAAAATCAAATAATTATAACATTTTCCATCCAATAAGGTTTCAATATTTCGGATTTCATTATTTAATTTTGTACGTAAAGTTTACCTTTGTACCGAACGTCTTTGAGTGCTTTGCGATGCAAAAACCTAACTACATTTCCCAATCGAAGCGTCTCATTTATAACCTTCACACCAAAACATAAAATATATCAATAACTTTGTTTTTCTCATAAATTAAATAAACATAAAATAAATAATAAGAATAACATACACATTGAGTAAAGTCCATTTTCTTGTAATCATCCCAATTCAATTCTGACTCTCCTAGTTCCTTCTTGGCCCTCGCGATCTCAAGATGCTCTTCCTTCAAAGGTTTAAATCAATAAACGTAATGAGTGATAAGTAAAATACTTATAACATAACTTAAACTCCAATACGTAACAATTTAGGGTACTAGTAAATGAAGTTGTGCTGTTATAATTAATGAAGTTTACCCTAAGCTCTTCAACGGCTTTAGGGCAAGCTTGCAAGAAGAAAATAGCGAGAGCAATGGCGACAGAAGAAGTCTCATGTCCGGCGAACAACAAACTAAGAATGAGATCGAGGATTTGCTCAGTCGAAAGATTCGAATGTTTCAAAACCCATCCCAAAAGATCATCGTCTGTTCTCTGTTTCCTCACATGATCACTCTTACTAATCTCTGCCTCATCCTCTCTTCTCACTTCTTCTTCTTGATCTTCTTCCTTAATCTCTGATTTCCTATCTTCCATTTTCCTCTCAATGAACTTTAATATTGTTGCTCGTGACTGTACAATCATTTTAGAGTTTTTCAATTAATAACAATTAATTAANGGTTTTAATTAAATGTACCTGAAGGGCTTTACGATAAGCAGTTCCAGGGAGATTGAGAGGAGCAGAGACAACACCTTTCATGAAAGTCACATACTCTTTCTTTAACTGCTCTGTTTCTTCTTCTCCAGGATCCATACTCATTATATGTTTCGCCATTAGATTAAACGTAAACTATTCAATTAAACACACATAAACATGAAGTTAGCAACTCAAAAGTTAAAAAGCCCAATTAGAGCAAGAGAAAAAAAAACCTTTTTGGCCTCATCTTGAGCAGAGAAAACAGAGTGTTGTTGCCAAGAATCAAGAACAAACAAAGTGTGTCTCTCAACGTCTTTAAGAAGAATGGTTCTAAGACGAGCGTGACTCAAGAAGTTAAGAGAGATACTTCTCATGTCTCTATGCATGTCCCCAACAAGAACAAGCATCGACCATTTCCCAAGAATCCCACCGATACTTCGAGGGTAACTACATTCGAAAAGCCTCCCTTCGTTTTGTAATATGAATCTGTTTAGTCCTGCATCTGCTGATACGATCGTTGGTTCTCCAAACAAATTCGATCTATATATCTTTCCGTACCTGTTAAATAAATAATAATAATCAAATTTCCAAAAAAAAAATAAAACAGAAGATCTTTTTTTTTTCTTTTTTGGGTTGGGTTTGAAGATGTGTTTATACTTGGAGACATGTTGTTGCATGAAGTCACCAAGAGTTGTAGCGGAGTAAGGTTTGAGATAACCAATGGTTTCACCAAGAAATGGCCAACCGGATTGACCCGGAGGGAGATTGAATCTGGTTCTACTTCTTCTCTTCAAAAGGATCAAGAAGAGAAGAAGAGACAAAAGCGATGGGAGAAGAAGAAGAGGCAAGAGAGTATGATGCTCTGTTTCGAACATGGAGCTTATCTCTCTCTCTCTCTCTCTCTGATTGCTTTGCCTTTAAGATTGGGAATCGGACCTCTACTGAAAAAGGGAGCTTCTGTTTGTAAGAGGATGGTTTTTAAAGAAGTCAGAAAAAATATAATTTGTTATCATCGTCATTATAACTTTAATTAAATCTTCCAATTAAGCTTAACCTAACCAATGAGCTTCCTTGCTTTTGTTTTCCCTCCCCTTCCGTATTCATTACTTTTGTTGCCTCGTTATGCTCCTTTTACTTATTCTATTCACAAAAACAAAAAGTTGCAGAAAGCTGAAATTGTTTAACAGCTAATTTTTTTATATGATTATTATGGATATAATTCTATAATTGTTCGTCTCTTTCACCGTCGTATAGAATAGAGACTATGAAGTAATTTGTCTATAAATCGTACTACTTATACAATTATCTGATGATCTCTCAAGTGTGATTATACTATGACTATCTAAGAAGTTAATAACCCATTCGTGCTAATTATAAATGCTCCAGCAGAATCCCAGGAAAGACCGGTACGGTCACCATCGGGGTCTAAAAGAGGGGAATACCAAAGGTACCCTCAAGATAGCGGAAAGGGTGGGGATCACGAGTAGGGGTAGAACAGTGAAAATGTCAGAAGGACCCCTACACGAGCGTGCGGTCAAAGACAGAGTTATTAGATTATTACCGAACTGGACAGTCAAACCCGTAGACTTTTTGGCTTTGTCTTTTTTTGCCCATCAATAGTCACAAACACATTTACTCTATTTCTTTATACTTGGAGTATAATAAGTAAAATCTTTCTTGTTTTTATAATTTTTTTTTTTTTTCTTGTTGTCCTAATTCTGAATCGCACCATGCATTATTAATTACACCTACAAGATAACATATTATGATCGGGTATAGGCTATATAGTTTTTTTTAATTTCGTTAGATAGTAGTACTATAGTAGTATATGTTATATGCGTATTTAAATGATATTGTAATTTTATTTACTACTCTTAACTTCAAGGTTTTAGGTTTATCATATTCGCCGCAAGATCAGTTGTTACGGCGAGTATAGTCGAGGTATAGGATCAGTAAAGTACAAAAACTTTTTATACCGATTATGAAAAATTTGAAAAAAGAAATACTATAGTGTTAGCATTAGGTATTAATTAACTAAGCGTAAACATAGCTCCATTTAATAAATTCGATTTTTATATATATTTGAAAATAAATTAAACTTAATAGTTTTTTATTGGGTTGATGTTCACAAAATCATACAGATACTAATTAAAATTAGAAAGAATATATTTTCTTCATTTCACATATAATGTCATTTTAAAGTTTTATTTTTGTTTAACAAAAAGTGTCATTTTATATTTTTAATGCATTTTTACATTAGATTTTCTAATTGTACCTTTAATCTTTAACTAAATTAACATATTAATCATTTATTAAATAAGGATATATATGTATATTTTAATATTTTTTTAAATTTTTTTGTGAAATATTTCAAAATGATACTTTTGGGGAGTAATAACTTTGGATTAATTAAACGGTAATAATTTTGATGTGGAGAAGTATATTTAAGAGTGGTGTAGTGGCGGAAGCTTAAAAGGGGATCAATGGTCGAAAACTCTGTTTTATGCGTACAAAACAGAGTGTTGATTCGAAGATGGAGATGAGGGAGATGAAAGATTCGAGGAAGGTGGAGGGAAACGAACAGGAACGAATCGAGAGTTCTCCTCTCATGGCTTGACACAAGCTCTTTTGGGCAATTAAGATTGCCTCTTTTTAGGTTTTTTATTAGACTTCAAATCAATGATATTGATACAGAGATTTGCGACTCTATTTAAAGCCAAATGGAAAGATACGTCCTAATCCTAAATCAAAGAAGTTAGACTCGAGTTTATCCTAAAACAAAGGAAAACAAATCCAAAAACAAAACCAACAACGAGCCTTGTGGCACACGTAAAACAACACCGACGAAAGTGTCACACAAGGCGGGAGTACGAGGCACGCTGCATCAGGTCTCCCCAGCAAGGAGAGGATTCGACCACGAATATGGCACGTCATTATCCCCATGATACGGAGAAAGATACTTCACGTTGAAGACGTCAGATGTATTCATGTGCGGAGGCAACCGAAGGCGATAGGTATTCTGGTTAATACGTTCAAGAACATCGACAGGACCAATACGTCGCGCTTTAAGCTTATTATACTCCCGAGCAGGCAAACGATCCTTGGTAAGAACAACCCAAACAAAGTCACCCGGATCAAACAAAAGCTCACGACGTTGTGTATCTGCAGCCAATTTGTACTTAGTCGTGGAGGCATCAAGGTTCTCCTTTGCCACGCGATGGACATGCTCCAACTCCGTAACAAAGTCAACAGAGTCGCCATGGAAACGAGTGCGATCAGGCACTGCAGTTAGGTCCAAAGGTCCACGGGGAACCAAACCGTAGACAATCCGAAATGGACTGAAACCCAGACTCCGATTGATAGCGTGGTTGTGAGTGAACTCCGCTTGATACAAAACAGAATCCCAGCGCCGAATATGATCACCCACCAAAAAACGCAATAAGGTTCCCAAGGACCTGTTTGTAACCTTTGTTTGTCCATTACTCTACGGATGATACGCAGTGCTCATGTCAAGCGATGTCTTCAATAATTTCCACAAAGAGCACCAAAAATGGCTGAGAAAACGTGAATCACGATCGGAAACAATAAACAACGGAAGCCCATGTAAACGATTAACATCCCGGAAGAACAACGTGGTGACATTGACAACATCAGTGGTCTTCTTGCAAGGTATAAAATGGGCCATTTTTAAAAAAACGGTCCACAACCACGAATATTGAATCATGGCCGCATTGAGTCCAAGGGAGACCAAGCACAAAATCCATACTGAGATGTGTCCACGGCTGGGACGGGACTGGTAAAGACAGATAGAGACCCGCGTTGGAAGCTTTTCCCTTACTCATTTGGCAAACATGGCAGCGGGCAACAAAACGCTCAACGTCGCGGCGCAGGGAAGGCCAGAAGTAAGAGGCAAAGACAAGGCTCAATGTACGATCACGACCAACATGGCCTTCGGTATGGAGCTCACGAATGATTTGCAATCGCAAGCTGCAATCGGGAATACACACACGTAGCCCCTTGAACAAGAAACCCTCATGGAGAGTATAATCGCTAGGCAAGCCATGATTGACATCAGTAAAAATATTCGAGAAAAACGGATCAGTCGAGTACAGCGAGGCAAACGTTTCAAACCCGGGAACATAGGAGTGAATAGAGGCCAGTAAAGTGTGACGGCGACTCAAAGCATCTGCCACACGATTAGTCTTGCCGGTTTGATGACGAATGGAGAACGTGAATTGCTGAAGAAAGGCGATCCACGAAGCATGCTGAGCAGATACTTTGGCGTCTATCCAAGTGACGGAGAGCATCATGATCAGTAAAGAGAATAAAATCCCGGTGAAACAAATAATGCCTCCAATGACGTATTGCTTGCACCACCACATAAAATTCAGAATCATAGGTGCTGTAACGAAGACGGGCACCTGAGACCTTCTCACTAAAATACGAAATTGGTTTGCCTTGTTGGCTAAGTACAGCGCTAATACCCAGTTTGGAGGCGTCGCAAAGAAGCTCAAAGGTAAGGCTAAAATCTAGCAAGACCAACACCGGAGCCGACGTGAGCTTCTCTTTAATAAGCGCAAATGCATGGTCTGCGTCAGAGGGCCATTCGAATTTGCCATCCTTCATACAACTAGTGATAGGTGTCATGATTGTGCTAAAATGTGGAACAAAAAGCCCGTAAAACGACGCTAGACCATGGAAGCTATGTACCTCCGTAAGTGTCCGAGGAACAGGCTAAGAGTTTACAGCGTCCACCTTTGCACAATCCACAGTCAACCCTTTATCCGAGATCACATACCCGAGGAACTGCACCTCCTTCGTCCCAAATTCACACTTGTGTTTGGCGGCAAAAAATTTGTCTTGTCGTAACACCAGGAGCACATCCCGAAGGTGACGTTCATGATCAGCAAGGTACTTACTAAATATGAGAATATCGTCGAAGTACACCACCACAAATTTCCAATAAAAGGGCGTAAAGCATGGTTCATAATTCGCATGAACGTACTTGGTGCATTAGACAAGCCAAATGGCATGACAAGCCATTCAAATAGACCTTCTCTAGTCTTGAAGGCGGTCTTCCACTCATCTCCTGGATGGATACGTATCTAATGGTAACCGCTCTTAAGGTCGATTTTGAAGAAGATAGAAGTTGTACCAATCTGATCAAGAAGATTGTCCAATCGCGGAATAGGAAACCGGTAATGAACTATAATTTTGTTGATAGCACGGCTGTCCACACACATCCGCCAAAAGCCCTCTTTCTTTGGGATCAGCAAAGCAGGAACAACACAAGGACTAAGACTTTCCCTGACATATCCTTTGTGTAGAAGATCTTCGACCTGACGACGGAGTTCTTCGTGTTCAAAGAGACTCATGCGGTAGTGCGGTCGGTTGGGTAGAGTGGCACCTGGAGTGAGATCGATATGATGATGGATGTCGTGAAGGGGCGGTAAACCGGGCGGCAGATCATCCGGGAACACGTCCCAAAACTCACTAAGCAACAACTCGAAAACAGAGTTGGGTGGAGAACACGGCTTGCTGACTTGGTTAGTAAATATTGCCCACGCAATACCCTCCAAACGTAATTCTTCAGTGAAAGCGGCATATGAACACAATAGCTTTGGTGACGATGTTTCGACAGGTGGGAGAGAGAGCCTAGAAAAGGCGGATGGACGGGAGACAAAGTCATCACGAGGAGGCGGCGACGAGCAATGCAAGTGCGGTGATGGAAGAAGAACAATCTGATGTGTCTCCCAAGTAAACTTGTATGTATTTTTTGCACCATCATGAATAATCTTGCGATCATACTCCCATGGCCTACCCAAAATCAAATGGCTGACATCCATTGGAGCAATATCAAAGTAGAAACGGTCCTTGTAGAATGGTCCAATGGAGAATGGCACAAGCGCGCGATGCGAAACACGAAGATCAACACCCTCGTGCAACCATGTAAGTGAGTAGGGACGTGGGTGAGATTCAATAGAAAGCTCCAGCTTTCGGACAACAAGTTCCGAAATCACATTACGGCTACTACTAGAGTCAATGATAAAAGTACAGATATGGTCTCGAATTGTACAAGTGGACTTGAAGATGTTGTACCGGAGCCAGTTGTCGTTAGGCGTAGGAGGAGCAATACATGAACGACGTGAGACCAAGGCGATACCCGTATCTCCAAGAGTAGCACTGGTGTCTTCTTCTGGCGGTGTCTTCTTCTGGCGATGCCTCATCATATTCTTATGTCGAGTCATAAACATCGCCCACAATGTCACCGTTGTGATCGAGGAGGATTGTACGTCGTTGTTGATTGGGACATGCTGTTTGTCGGTGACCTGGTTCTCCGCAAGAGAAACATCTGAGGGCGTTACGGGTAGAGCGTTTGACACCATTGTCGTCCTCTCGAAAACCAAACTTTTGTTCTGCTATGTTCGGCTCTTTGTTGTCTCGCTGCTGCAGAGACAATGAGGAGGCATTCTGTTCAACAGTGCGAGGTTTGGATGGTGGTGATGTCCATGAAGCAGGTCGCAACTGGTGCTCGAAGGATACAACACGTCGATGAGCTTCAGCCACTGTATCCGGGTCAAACTGAGCAAGAGAGCTCTACAGCTGAGGTCACAGACCGCTAATAAACTGTGACACCAATTGAATCTGACTGTCCGCAACGTCATTATGTGTAAGCAATACGTAAAATTCCTCAGCGTATTCATCTACGGATCGCGAACCTTGCTTCAAATTATGTAGTTTGGTGTACATGGTCCGGTCATAGTTGTGAGGCATGAACATATCTTTGAGCTTTTTCTTAAGCTTATCCCACGATTGAATTACACCCTTTCCAGTACGTGATCTGGTCAACTTGGTTTATTGCCACCATGAAGCTGCGTGGCCCCGAAACTTTGTGGCGACCAAAGACATTCGACGATCATCAGGGACGTTCTTGAATTCGAGCATCTCTTCCACCGAGACAAGCCAGTCAAGAAGAGACTCACCACGAATTCCACCATGGAACTCGGGAACGTCCAGACGAAACCCTGCTTCCCAACGCGTATCGACGACACGATTGTCTTGGGGACGAAACAGAGCGAGATCATGTGGTTGGCGGATCTGCTCGACAGCAGGATTGAGTTGTTGATCACGCTGTTGTTCACCGCCTGCGGCGACCGGAGGAGGATTGGCGTCGTTATTAGCACGAAGTAAGACCGTTGTTAACGCCGTGATGGAGTTCTGTAGGGCTGTTTGTGACTCCAGCAAGGCGTCACAAAATTCCCTCCAATTGATGGCGTTTTCTGGTGGATTGCCACCCGCTGCTTCAGGTTTTGGAGTCATGATTGGATAGATCAACGCCAGGAACGACGAGAATCTGATACCAACTGGTGTAGTAGCAGAAGCTTCAAAGGGGATCAAGGGTCGAAGACTCTGTTTTATGCGTACAAAACAGAGTGTTGATTCGAAGGTGGAGATGAGGGGGATGAAAGATTAGAGGAAGGTAGAGGGAAACGAACAGGAACGAATCGAGAGTCCTCCTCTCAGGGCTTGACACAAGCTCTTTTGGGCAATTAATATTGCCTCTTTTTAGGTTTTTTTATTAGACTTCAAATTAATGATATTGATACAGAGATTTGCGACTCTATTTAAAGCCAAATGGAAAGATACGTCCTAATCCTAAATCAAAGAAGTTAGCCTCGAGTTTATCCTAAAACAAAGGAAAACAAATCCAAAAACAAAACCAACAACGAGCCTTGCAGCACACGTAAAACAACATCGACGAAAGTGTGACACAAAGCCGGAGTACGAGGCACGCTACATCAAAGAGTTAGTAGAGACTATAAATATTTTTAGTTTCATTTTTTTGTGTGTAGGTAAGAGTAAATAGATTTTAATAAGTACTATTACATTTGTAGAATTCTTTTCAAAACCATTTTAAAGTTATTTTATGGTTAAAAAGGCTAATTATTTATAGCATTTTATATCTTCATCCAAACTTTTCCTTAACTGTGATCCTTAACTTTTTATTTCCAAACTTTTCATTCACTATATGGGATTTATATTAAAAACTTTTCCTTAGATTAGAAATTTAATTTTGTAATAAATTACATAAAAATGTAAGCATTAAATTCCAAGATTTATTGTTTGCAGAAAAAATTGACTATCACAGTTGTAGAGGCTGTCATTATGGCCACAAGAACATATGGTAACTGTAGTACAGCATGTAGATTTTTCTAAATCATTAGGCTTGGAAGTTGGAACGTAACATAATAATCCTTCATGTTCATGGCATCGCGATTACATGATCAAACTATATCTTCCTCGATAGTTAAAATTTGTATATGTCGGAAAAATAAGATTAAATTTTAAACATCCAAAACTTATTTTGAATAATCACATACCTAATAAATAAAACTGTTAAACCCTTCAAAAAAAATTCTGTTACAAGTTCCTTCTCGTATTAAATTCCAACTAACAATAAATATGTTAAAGATGCATTAAAGAAAGCAATTTAATAGTTGCAGATGGTTACACGCTTGTAGAGGTCTTCGAAACTGTAACCCAAAAGATCTATGCATTTTTAGATCATTGAATGGAATCCAAGAAAATTTAACAAACGACAAAAAAAAAATCGTTTTTCTTTCTTGTTTTTGTTTTGATTGTTGACCAACAAAGAATGAAATGTAGTGTTCTTTAACATACGGTCCCATAATTATTACCACGCGTGTGAATTTCATTTTCGACATATATCAAATAACTAGTATTCTGTAGTTTCTAGTATACCATACGTGAAAGGTATAGCATACCCATACATGGATACGTAAACGTTTCTTAATTAACACATTTGTTTTTTTTCTGCAAGGAATTATGTATATGTTGACTTAGCTTCTCTTGATTAACATATTTGTTTTCCAAGGCCATATTCAGTTTATAAGTTTGTATATATGACAGGGTCCTCTAAACTATTTTTACGCCCCCCTGCCGCCACACGAGAGGGATAATCTACTGATCAAACGCTATAGGGGCGTTACCTCCACTAGTGTCACTGTAATGTCGTATTTACTATCATGGTTCGAGTCCAACGTCGTATATCAATATTTGAACCAAAGTTGATTCATTTGCGATATATCCACAATAATGTAAATTATAGAGAAATAAAATAAAGGGAAGAAAAAATATGCTTTAAACAAAGTTTTATATTATGAAAATACCTGGAACATATATTGAGATCAGCTAACAATAGTATTTTATCGTAAATATTTTCCAAAATCGTTATCGCAAAATTTTAACGAATATCTAGAAAATCCAAATAGGGTCGATATTGATTGTGAGAGAAAGCTGGCAGGGACCATTATTCCACAACCTTTTGGTTGTCACCTCTTATTCTCTTTGATAATTATTCACATACTCCATGGGTCACTACTCTTTCCCTTTTCTTATTTTTGGTTTTCAATACCCTTGTTAATAATATATACGCTTTTCTTTCTCTTTAAATTTGCTGGATTAGCATAAGAAATTAATAATTCATGATTGGACTGATCTATAAAATTAACTCGTATATACGTAATTGATCAAGAGATTTGAAATCGAAATCAAACTTAGAATAAAATACTTCAATCGGTATTCTGTTTTTTATATATATATATAATAAAAATGAAAATAACTAAACCAAAATCAAACTCGATGTGTGAATGTATTGTATCAACAAGTTATCCATTAACACAATTCCAGTTGACAAAAGAAAACATATTAGATGTCATCTTACCGAATGAAACAAAAAAGTTTACATTTAATTAGAAACCCCAACTCCATATTATATTTTCACATACACTAATAAAATTAGATATTTGGTTATAACAATATAATAATTTTTCTAAGATGATTAGTAATTTTTATTTATTTTAAATCTCTTTTGCGTATATTTCCAGCCTTGAGTCCTTCAAATATTTTGTTACTGACATTATAATATATTCATACGAATTGGGAACCACATTCGATTCCTGTTAACGTAGCTGAATACATGACCAGAAAAGTGAAATTCTAGCTTAACCGGAACCAAACATACCCACATCTACGTTGGTTTATGTTCGGCATGGTGGTGTTGTGGTAACTTTAAACGACTAAAAGCTTACAACAAATTTCGTTTTAAGTAATTAAAAGTTCAACGACCATAAATCTCTCAAACAGAAACATCATAAAAGTCACAAAGCTACTATCGAAAGTACTTCTGTACCGGTTTCGAGTTTTATAACCACTAAAAAAAAAAAAAAAATGTTAAAAAAAAGTACCACTAATTTATTTCCATAAATATAACGTAATAACTAATAACTACTACATGTGCTCGTTAAATTATACGTACGTGTGAATATACGCTATACACGTATAGGGATGCATGGATCATGCTGCCTGTATTGACTTTAAATTTCATTTTGTTTTGAAATAAAGTTGAGTTTTAAATTTCATGCCGTATTGACTTTTCACTTTTTATTTTGTCGGCGACTTGCAACTTAAGTTAAAATAAAAATTTGAGGAAATTTAAGGAATATGAGAGGGGGGAGTTGTTTTATTTTCACCACTACGGCACTACCTTTCACTATTTCTCATGTACGGTACGGTGTCTAACTATCGGATAATATTTTGTATTGATTATGTTAAATTTAAATTCATGTGATGACAAATCAAATAAGCTACAAAACCAATGGGATATTTCTTTGTATGTATCGAAGAAATTAAATCATCATGAAATGAATCGAATGTTACCAAATATTGAAAAATCTTTTTTTTTTCNTTTTTTTTTTTTTTTTTTTTTTTTTTTCTAGTCGACTTAATTGGAAATATATAGAATTAAAATTATTTTTGGAAATATATAGGCTCTGAATGGTAAAAGCAGTTCAAGCGTTGCAGATCGTGCAGATCATGCAGTTCATGCTGAACAAGTGCAGATCATGCAGTTCATGCTGAACAAGTGCAGATCATGCTAGAAAAGTGCAGATTATGCTGATTGAGCAGTCCAAATTATACGTTTGAATGGTAAAAGCAGATCAAACAGTGTAAATCATATATTAAACTATAAAGTATTTAAAAACACATCCAATTCAGCAAATTTATTTAAAAAATGATAAAATTATTGTAAAATAAACATAATTTTTTTTTAATATAGAATATTTTCTAAATGATTTCACAGTTTGAAAACATTAAACACAAATTATCCAAATGCAACAAAAATAAAATTTAGAATAGTTTAACGGAAATTATTTTGATTTTCCCATAACATATCTGCAATATTTTCTCTAGTGTTTGCCATTTGATCTCCATCAGCTATAGCCGTAGTCTCCATGTCACCTTCATCATTCTCAGAATTTGTGTCGCTAATATCAGTATGCTCCATTACTTCGGCAAAATCTTCATCAAAATAATTTGAAATTCTGATAAAGTTATGTAGTCCCATTGTAGCCATCACCACTCTTTTTTGAACATGAGTGTTATATCTAGGAAATTCACAAAGGATCCTCCATTTCTTCTTCCAAACTCCAAATGTCCTCTCAATGACAGAACGTAGTGATGCATGACAACGATTAAATAGTTCTTGTTTGTTTCTAGGAGGAGGACCATTGTTGAACTGTGACATATGATACCTAACAACCCCATTCCGTGAAGATCTATAAGGAGCCAAAAAACCTTGTTTATTTGAATAGCCAGAATCAACTACATAATATTTGTCTGTAGGAGGCAAAGGAAATTCAGCATCACTATCTTGCGCCGTCGTGAGAACTGCTGTATCGTGACATGATCCCAGTGCTCCATTCCAAACATATGTGAACAACATATTCAAATCACATATCCCCATTATATTAAATGAGGTTCTATCATGGCGATTCCAATACATTCCTTGGAGTTCAGGTTTAACTTTTACACATACATGAACTCCATCCATGGCTCCAACAAATCCACTAAAATATGGCCAATATCTTCGATCCATTTGCAGTCGTTCAGGAATTCGACGTAGTTCTTGTCTCGTTGGAGTCTTGATATAATCACAAGCAAGTAACTCAGTTGCTCTAAGGACTTCAAAAAATTATCTATGCACTGTCTCTTGCGTTCGTCCAAATCTCAATCCAACATCTCTTTGAACTTCATTGTGGCCACATATTCGTAAAAACATGGCCACTCCCTCTTCGATGCTAACATTCATTGTAGGTTGTAACCCATAACTCATTTGTAACTTGTCACACAATGCTCTAAAAACATCAAGTGACATTCTTAGTAACTGAAGACACACAGCATTATCTTCTTGGACTCGACGCCATATATTTCTCCATCCTAAACCGTTATCTGTTTGCACTGGACCTCTTTCAAAATATCGGTTATAGTATCTTAGTGACGGTTGAATTATTAAATCTTCAAATTGTTCATTTTCCAGATTCCACAACTCAACTCTCTCATTGTAGTTTAGATTGTGGGCACCTTGTCATGGCAACTTACATATACGAAATGCCTGAAATTTTATAAAGACAACATAAAACTAAATTAAATTGATGAAGATTACATTATTCAATAATAATAAAAACATAACATAACTTTTAACAACAAAGTACAAATGGTATAACTAATCATCAGATCCTGAATCACTTTGCTGATTTTCATTTAAATTTGGTCCTTCTTTATTTCCCCAAATGTTGAATAATCCTCCTCGTCTACGTGATCGTGATGTTTGCCCTCCTGATGCATAATTCGTGAAATCATATTCTGGTGAAACTCCTCTAAAACCGTTATCGAAAGAGGGTACTTCTACTCCTTGAGAAACTCCTTGTTGAGCATTTCTCGTAGTCTCTACTTCTGTACCTAGTGAGAATCCATGTTGCACATTTGTTGGAGGAATACATTATGGAGCATTTTGTGATGAACCCCATTGTTGAGTACTTGGTGGTGAAGTCCATTGAGGCGCATTTTGTTACGTTCTCCATTACGGTCCAGTTGGAGGTGTACCCCACTACGAAGCATTTGGAGGTGTACCCCACTGCGGAGCATTTGGAGGTGTACCCCAATGCGGAGCATTTTGAGGTGTACTCCATTGTTGAAAATTAGAACCCCATTGTGGTGAAAATTAGAACCCCATTGTTGAAAACTCGGACCCCATTGTGGAAAACTCGGACCTCATTGGCCACCAGAATTTTGACCCCATGAATTATTACTACCAGATGGACTACCAAAAGTGAAGTTGCTTAGATTAGGACTTCCACCATTTTGCCCGGAGACTAACCGCTTTCCCACAAATTCGCTGTCCCGTGTATATCCTGTTAAAGCTTGTAAAAAGCGCAACTTATCTTCTGTGGTTCTTTCAGCTCGATCAATAAAGTACTTACGCCAAAATCTTTCTTCTTTAAATGCATGAATGCAAGCCCAATAAAAATCTGTGTCACTCGGAAGCTCCAACGATTCAAATATCTTGACAGCATTATCAAATTCTTCGTAATCATCTTGGTCGAAAAAATTTGGACGTAATTGTTGTAAACTTTGGCGCTGAAACTCTCTGAAACCATTCATTGTATCTGTTAGGGTTGCCTCAAATGACTGCTTTCTACGACTTCCTCGTGAACCACTTCCAATAGAGATTCGTGAGCTTCCTGCCCCTCTTTGTGAACTACTTCCCCGTCTTAGTCCACCTTGTTGTTGAACTCTTGAAGCAGGAGTATGAATTGGAGGAGCATGTGAAGAATTATGTTGTAAATGATCCTGGGTGAATTCATTAGAGGGACGTGTTTCATCGTTGATATTAACGCGATACACCTCTTCATTTTCTTTTGTCTCAGGAACTTGACTTTCGTAATTATCTATACCCTCATTCATTAACTCCTCTCTTTTTTGGTGCACAAAGTACAGAGACTGTGATTGTACATCATGTAAGATGAAACAACGTTGCATCACATCCCAAAATTCAGGCGGTTTTCGTTTAAATGATTTTACAATCTTACATACCTGTTAATTAGATTACAACATTTTAGTATACAAGTTTAATGTATACTAAAGTTACTAAATTTTTGTTGGTTGTGAAAGATATTTTAAATACTTACTTCACGATCTTTCCACCATGAATCAGATGCAGATATAACGGATGTAACAGGATCAACCGTAATTCCCGTAGAACCTTGCAGAAGTTGCTTGTACTTCTTATATTTTCTTTTTAGTTGATCAATTTTTTCTTTAAAAAACCGATAGTTTGTATTTAGATTGAACTCCTTGTTGAATTTTTCAACCAAGAACTCTCTTCCAAGGGGTGTAGGATCTTTGAGGCGGTAACCATTCATGGCAATTGCTTGATCGTACAAATCAATAAATATTCTTTCTCGATTATAAGTCCATTTGAAAGTTTCTTCGATCTACAAGTTTTAAATATTTTTTAAATTTATTGCAATTAAATTCTAACTAAAACTTAGACAAATGTGAAATATTATACCCGTGCTGATGTTTCTGTAGGAAAATTTGTATCTTCTTGCACGGGCGAATTTCTGTTATGTCTGCGGTTAGCTATACCTACAAATACAATTTTAAATTGATTTTTCGTTATTATATATTTCAGAAAATTGATAATAACTTATTTATCTTAACTTACATAAACTATTATATCTAACAATAAATCTTATAGTAAATTTTACTTATGATTGAAATAAATGATTCCAAATTTTTTTTAGAACAATATTTTACAAAACTAAGTGAGACTTATAAATAATCTACAAATTAAGTGAGATTTATAAATAATCTACAAAATCATGTGAGACATATGCATATATATTCAATATAAGAGACTTATATATATATATATGTGTACTTAAAAAATATCATAAGCTTTAAAAGTTTCTGAGAAAATAGATTTACAATATTCTAAATCATTATCTAATAGTAATTATTGAGTTCATAGCACATTTGTTAATCTATAATAAAAATAATTATCTATCATTAAATTTGATTAAATAAAGATTTATGTATATAAATTTTTCTAAACATGTAATCCTATACAATATATATTCATATTATATATTAATATTAGGAGAAAATATACCCAACAATGATGAATAAATATGATAAAGTAATCTTAACTTATTTATCTTAACTTAGATGAACTATTATATCTAACAATAAATCTTATAGTAAATTTTACTTATGATTAAATTAAATGATTAAATTTTTTTTAGAACAATATTTTACAAAACTAAGTGAGACTTATAAATAATCTACAAATTAAGTGAGATTTATAAAGAATCTACAAAACTATGTGAGACATATGCATATATATTCAGTATAAGAGACTTATATATATATATATATATATATATATGTGTGTGTACTTAAAAAAATTTATAAGCTTTAAAAGTTTCTGAAAAAATAGATTTACAATATTTTAAATGATTATCTAATAGTAATTATTGAGTTCATTGCAAATTTTTTAATCTATAATAAAAATAATTATCTATCTTTAAATCTGAGTAAATAAAGATTTATGTATATAAATTTTTATAAACATGTATCTATATTTAAGCACCACCATATATATATATACATATATACATATATAAAATCAGCATTCTCATTACATAATTGGTTGAAAAATAAGACAGTTTACAGTAACTATTATATAACATAAATAGAACTACTAACATATTATATAGCATAAATATATTTATTTATGAAATAAAAAATACATACCTTTCAACAAAAGAATATGGAAACAAGAGGTGATAGGTAGAATTTTTGATTGTCTTTTGAATTCTGTCCAAAAAAAAAATTTGATGTTACAACAAATATGATATAGCATAAATAGAACTACTAACATATTATAAGCATATATTTATGAAATAAAAATACAGACCTTTCAACAAAAAAATGTGGAAACAACAGGTGATAGAGTAGAAGCTTTAATTGTTTTTTGAATTCTGTAAAAAAAAAAAAATAGATGTTACAATAAATAGAAAAATAAAAAAATAAAAAATGTGTTTCTTTATTTAAAAAAAATACCTTTGGTGTAGAGAAGATGAATGGAAATAGAATTGATAGGAATTTGAAATATTTGTTTGTGTTGGTTGTATTTTTTTTTTTGTTCAAAATTTTGTGTTGGTTGTAAAAGTGAGCAATGGTATGTTATATAGAGAGTAAATGAGATGAATCTGTGGACTAAAATTTGGATCTGCTGATGGACAACTTAAAAAATGCTGTGGGCGAATTAATTAGTGGTTCTTCTGCTAGCTAAAAGACAAAAAATTAAATTGTGGATAGATAAACTATATTAGTTTTAAAAAGAAAGAAAATTGTTGAATGTGTTTTTATCATAGGAGAACTGTAGGTGTGGGTCAGTGTGGGTCAGTGTAATTTATTTGCCACTCCATTCAAAGTCATAGAAGAGAGAATGATAATGGGGGAAACTTTGGGCACGTCCATGTGGTTCACATTATTGCACTTCACGTGCAGTTGCTCGTCCACCAGCTTTCTCCCAATTTCACATGCCTTTTTCTCGTTATTTTCCGTTCCTGCACAACTAAGAAAACGATACTATAATAATACGTCTATTTCTAAATTCCGTAATTATTTTTTCTTCAAATTCCGTTTCCATAATAAGGATTTATATGCACCACCACCAATAATGAGTTTTACAAGTTTCTCCTTGTTATATATAAGCAAGAACATGTGCTAACTCCAACAACAACAAAAATGTCAAAATTTCTCACAAGTTTTTTTGAAGTATGCTATTTTCTTAACATTGTAATTGGTAAATTTCAACTTTTTTTTTCAATTGTGAACCAGAAAACCTAGGAAATTACTCTTGTTTTGTCTGATATGTACAGAGTTTAAATTACTCGATTAAAAAATAAAATTGATATACAAAAAAAAGTAGTAGTAATGTAAGAAATAAGAAGAAAACAAAAAAGAATAGAGAGAAAAAAGGGAAGTGGAAGCACTCGTGCGGGTGCGGGAGGACGTAACGGCGGCCCAATGATTGCCGTAATGGGGCATGCAGGAGGTGGGAGACTGACACGTGTCAAGTCACACGTGTGGGAAGTGAAAGTGATATGACGAGAGACGAGAGTGGGCTGTGATATAAATGCTCTCACCAACCGTTTTGCTTTAGCAATTTTCACACCTTTACACAATTTAGCAATTGTGAGAATTTGTGATCTGACCTCACTTCTCTTCTCTTCTTTTATATCTCCTTAAACCCACCAGCAGCTGTCTCTCACCAAGAGTCAAAACCTTTCTCTTTATTTCCTTTGGCTTTTTTTTTTTTTTTTTAATTCTTTAGATATTCTTGAAGTTTCCATTTTCAAAATTTATCCCAACTTTTTCCCTTTAGTCGTATGCATGTATGCATGACAATATTGATAACGCTCATAAACTATCAGTAAGAGAGAAACAAGTATGAAAAGACCACATGGTCTTTAAACTCTTTAACAAATAAACATAGCTTTTAAACTAGTTCTATATCACCTTAGGTTCTCTTCCACAAAACTACTTATGTCCCTAATTCGATCATATGGGATGAACTACGACTACAACCTCGATAAGTAGATATACGGACTTCAGCACATTACTCTTTAATTAACTTTTTTTGTGTGTGTGTGCAAACTCTTTAATTAACTATGGCAAGAAAGTATTGCGAAAAACGTATTTTCGACTATTTTATAATTTATACTAACACCCTAGACATACATACCAACCAATTAAACTCTAAAGAAAACACGAAAAAAAAATCAATTATCGCTCACATAATTTACGTAATACAGTATTGTTGTTGTTTTGTTTGTTTGGAAGAGTCGAATACCCTGACCAGCTACACTTAAATTTATACTAACAAATTTGAATTCACAAATTACAACAATAAACATCTAGAAACTTGAACTTTTAACCAAATTGTAGACGAAAAGTGTTTGACGTGAGTAATTTGACCTTTATAAACTACTCCATAAAATCTAAAAGTCTTTGAAGAACGAGTCAATGGAGGACCAATTAACCCTTTTTGTTGTGTTTTAAACTTTTGGAATTTAAAGAGTTTGTCCTAAAACTTCTCTCTCAAGCACTAATATCGAGGTGCCGCTTCAACCATCCTCCTCTTACGTTGGTAGGGCTTCTGCTCATTGGTTTCGGAAGATTTCGATTCCCGTTTTTCTTAAGTTTCTGCTATCTTTTTAATATCTTCTTTGTTTTCCCCTCCTCTTTTAGCCTCTTTTTAAACTTTACATACCTTTATTGGTGAACCCAGGCGGTGACGAAGGCTTGTTCATCACCGAAGCCAAAGGGAGGTGGAGACTGGCAAGCTCCACTCTCTGAGGCACTATCAGATTGTTTGCTGGTAATTTCAGAATCCTCCTACTTTTCAACGCTTCGATCCAGAATGCACCTCGTCTTTGTAGATCCTCCTCCCTCATCATCACCTGAGTTTTGCGCAATGGAGACGGCGACAATGGCTAGCGATGATTTCTCCAGAGTTGTGATTACCCCCGTAAGTGGAGTCCCGACTTCAATTTCTTTCACCGCATGAGTTTGACAAAACCAAGTTTGCTCCCACTGGAGATGCTTCATCCTGCATTCTCTCTGGTTAGCCACTACATGTTTCATCTTCCAGGGCCATTCACAGCAGATTTCAGATCTCTATGGATGAGACTCAAATCTGTTTTCGGCATGCTTTTATTTCATGGCCCAATCTCCAAACGCCCAATCCGACAAATGGTGGTCCAGATTATCATCTACTAAAGTACAAGTATGCTCTTAGTTCTTCTTTGTCTACCCTTAGCAAACATAGATGGTGTGTTCTGAAAGCTTTTGTCCAAAGTTTGCAAATAGCTCATAACACAACTTTGTGGCTTTGGCTATACAAGATTTCTTTGAGAACTCTGACATTAGATTCACCTAGGATTGTGGAACATGAGTCTATAAGCTTCCGACTGAAAGGTTGTTTGTGCCCAACTCATACGCTTATGAGAACCTTGCCTATTGAAACATCTAGGATTATAACTCATGTTATTAAAGGCTTGAAGAAGATCGACATTATGATCATTTATCGCTTAAGAGCGGTGATTACCGAAGCTTCTTCAGCCCCTTTATCCCATACCCGGTTCATGAACCTACTTAAGTGCATTGTAACCTCTTATTGGATATGTTTTATATCCTCAAGAGCTTAGAACCGAAGCTTCACCCACCTCTTTTCAGCCAAAACTTGTCTGTTTTGTTCAAAACTAATTTGACCAAGCCTGCTTTGCTTTATCTTTGGTCATTCTGGCTACATGTTTTGTGTGGATTTCTTAATCTCCTTGGCCAAGGACTACAAGTGAGAGAGAACCCATTTGTATTGTTATAGTTTGACATCTATCATTTGCATCGAGTTTTAGTTTTCTTTGCAAAGTTTTTTTGTAATGGCTTAAAGATGTATGGTCTATCGCCCTGCAATCCAACTTATTCACCTGATGACTTCAAGCCAATCTACTTAGTACTTTTTCCATCTTTTGGATCTTATGGCTTGAAGATTACCCTCGTTCCAACAGAAGTTACCTTCTGACTTGAGATCCACATCCTCTTACCTTGGACCTTAAAACCATGATCCCGGAACCTCTGCCATAGCACTACTAGAGTACTTTGTCTCGGCTAGTTGTTTGGCTTTGGACTCTTCTACAACGTCTAAGTGTCTATTGACCTAGAGAATCCTGTCATCTATCGAGTCTTTCGATGATGATCATTCAAGCATTTGTGATCTCACATGTTCCTATTTGCTTTAAAGCATTTGTCTCGTAGCTCCTATTGTGTTTACCTCGATATTTTTTATTTCTTTGTTTATGGTATTGGGGAATATCCACTTTTATAACTCTTTAAACTTTGAGATATTTGAATCTACATCCTTCTACCTTGATTTAGTTTAAATGAATGAAATCATGTAGTGTTCAAAATGAAAAATACTCCATAAAAATGACAAATAAAAAGGACAAAGTTAGTCTGACCAAATTGGTTTTTTTTTTTTTTCATGTAACAACTCGATCTAGTAGATCATGCGGCTACAACTACTAATAATCTTATATTTGCATTCGTTATAGTTAAGCAGTTCAATTTAATAACACTGTTTTGAAAATCACAAATTATTCTAACTTTCATGAAATATTATCGACAATAAATTCTCCGGTTTCACACACAAATAGTTTTACATTACATGCTTTATGGATAATATGGAAGAAAAAAATTGAGAAACTTTACATAATTAAATTAGAACAATCTGCGCCATTAAAGATGGTTCAATAGTTTTTTTGAAGTTTATTTTGTCACTTAGTACATAATTTGATAGTACATGATTCCTATATTTTTTGTCGTGATCTCTCTAAACTTGGAAAAAGACAAATAAAATGACAAACGATGAACTTAGACCGACTTGATTTTAAATAATGCCGCGATCTAGTGTGCACGTAGCTAAATTATCTTGGATCAATTATATTTTGTCGACAACCCATAAATTCGATATGACTAAACAAATGTTGACTTGTATTGACTTAAACTAAAAGTTAATAGTCGGATCGAGAGAGATAGATAGAGATAGATGGCTACAACTACAAACAAATGAAAAAAAAATGAGAACGGGATCATCACTATCTCTATCACTCTATCAAATCAATGTGACCAAAATCTCAATCATACATATACTTGTTAGGTACGTTTCTTTATTTTAATTTTTGTCCTTTTTCTCTAGAGATTAGATTGATTCCAATCACAATTCGCTTTTCCTTGCATCCTCGAGTTCTCGACCGACAAATATACCTTAAATTAATGCAACATTTTATTTTTACAATCTCTGTCATATCAGATTCTTCCCTTTTCTCTCCTGCAAAGCACACGCATGCATCATGTATGTTATAAACCATTTCTTTACCTAGCAAGACAAAATTGCTTTTTCTTTTTCTTTTTTAAAAGATTGTGTAATTCGTCCATGATAGAACGAGTTAAGAATATCGAGTTTTTTTTTTTTTTGGTTTTAATGTTAAACAAGAATATCGAGTTATACTCAGCATGCACATCTTTCTGTAAACGAAAAAACAATATTCCAATGTCTTACATTGAATATAAACAATCGAGATAGCATAGTATTGTACAAATCGAATAGCACAATTGTAAAAATAATGTCTTGGCTGTTATGTTAAAAGAATGATACGAAATATATGTTTGTAAGTTATAAATACAAAACCAAAAATTATAAACAAACAAATATTGAACAGAAATCGGTGTCGGGTATATATTGGTAAATTAATAGAAACAGTGAAAATCTACTAATCACAGATTATTCTTCTCATCTATCGTTCAACGTATTACCACTCCTAATAAGGATGAAATTACTTCATGATTACTTACACAAACATATGATAATGTTCAAGTTTAAATCTGATTATTGATTACAAAAGTATAAATTTAGGTGAAGATATGAAGAAGGGTGCATGGGGGTACAGCCACCTATAAAAGTTATGATTGCATTTCAATCATTGCCCACGAGCGCAACCGAACAACACATCAATCTCTTTCCCTTCAATTCATTTTTATTTTATCCCTACCGTTTTTACTTTGCTCGATATATAAGTTTATGTAATTACAAATTTCTCATTCTTTGAATCATATCGTCCCACTACTTTTTGGAAACTAGTCATTGCTCACATTCGTTCAAAAAATAAAATAAAAAGTCATTGCTCACAATGTTTGACTATTTCCCTTCTATTCTTTTTGTCTTTACCTTTCTCCATTTAAGGCTTAGCTAAAATGAATATGCTAAATGAATAGTTAAATTGAATTGATATGGCTCATTTTTTTAATTACTCCAAAAAATTTATTATATATTATTTTAAAAGGAACAATTTGTATAGAATATCTGCTAAATATCTCTAAAAATTAATTCACTTAAATTATTTTATCGATGGATTTCTAACTAAACATATCACAATCCAAAATTAATTTTGAGAATAACACATACTTTATTCAAGGTTTTTGCATATAATATAAATATAGAATTTTTTTTTTGAATGTTTTTCTCCGACATGAAACCATTAACTCATTCTTTATAGACAAAACATAATTATGTAATTAACAGAAAAAGAAACATAATCATGCAGAGGAAAAACCTAAGTAAATGGAAGAGGAGGCTAAACTTTAAATAAAAAAGCCCCATGAAGCAAATGGAGTATTAAGTAAAAGAAAACTACTTTTAACTAACAAAAGTTAAGTGTATGTGTGTGGTTAATGGCAAACATTAGTAAGACAAATTCTAGATTGTTTATGAAAAGTAATAATTATTAAATTGTGGCTTGTAATTGACTGTAGTAAAAAAAGGACTTTACAATATCGTATATATATATTAAAAAACGAAAAGTATTATTTTATAATTGATAAGAAATATATTAAAAAAAAAAAAAAGAAGAGGAGAGAAAGAAGAGAAGAGAAGAGTGTTGAGTTGTTGCTTGTTGCTTGTTGGACCCTCCTCTTAAGTTTTCGCATGGGGTTAACATTATAGCAAAATTCCCCTTTTACTTTCGGCTCTGCTCCCTTTCCAGATTTCATTCTTGTTATATATTATTATCATAATTAGTTTCTATCCACCGATTTTATATTTTATTGTTATCTGTCATTGTTTTATCTCTATAAGCATTGAATTTCCTATAAATAAAAACCAATTGGGCTGAGATTTGTTTGCGATTGTTACTGCTCATAAATGTTAATGGGTCACTAAAGTATTCAAATATTCATAAAATTTCCTTTCAATCTTTAAGCAAATTTTGTTTGTTTCAATGTTGCCTGATGTTGCTGACAAAATAATATATTTAAAAAGCTAATTACACAAACAAAATGACGAAAACTACATCAAGAAAGATAAAATTAATGTCAAGCAAAATAGGAGTATTAACCAAACCAAAATATAAAGATCTAAATTAATCATTTTGGGTTGGTCTTTATATAGTGATGTATTTTAAATTCTTACACGAATATGACCCTTGAGACTTATTCTCTTTTGAAGGAAGAAGATTTTGCGCTTCTAGAACCGTAGCCAAGATTAGAGATAATGTTTTTCAGTGGTTTCATGCGCAGTCCTTAGCCGATGCAGATGCAGTAATTGAGAGGTCAAATGCGGCTCTGGGAAAAAAGGTTGGTCTCCTCTGATCTATGGCTGGCTAAAATGCAACCTAGGATCTTTATGGGATAAAGAAACGAGTACAGGAGGAGCTGCTTGGGTATTAAGAAACAAGAAAAGGGAAACTCTTATGCATAGTCGAAGATTCTTTGCTTCAATTTTTAGCAAGATGGATGCTAGTCTTCTATGTTGGTTATGGGCAATTGAAAGTATGAAAAGCCTAAATTTTGATAAGATTGTTTTCGCTTCTGAGGATTCTGCTCTTATAGGAGCGGTCCAAAGACTTCCAGCTTGGCCTTCTTTCAAGTTTCAGTCTCGTTCTGTAGGAATTGCCCTGGGAATTTTTTTGTAGTGGAAACTGTTGTTAGAAGAAAGAAGCTTTAACCTTGTCGCTCAAGGATCGCCGTCAATCTTATGTAGCAATCGGGTATCCCTTTTGGCTTCATAACCTTTTTGTCTCTGACTGTGCTTCTATTCGTTTATAGAACTTTTCAAAGTGGCTATTTTGATTGTCCTTGCTTCTTTTTTGTATGCCGGTTAGTGGATGCATTTGTAAAGATAAAACAGCTTAACATCCTTTCTAATATATATTATTCAGAGAAAAAAAAAAAAAAAAAACGACCCTTGAGACTTGAGAGCATGTGTCCCAAGTCCCAACATAAGCAACAAGAGACGTGTTGTGTAACTTGTGTTTGGATATACTACATATAATAAGATCAATAGAATGTATTTTCCTAATAATATAGATACACATTAGCACGAGGTGCTTTGAATTTGGATTCTAGTAATCTTTTCTTATCAACAAGTGACTTTGGATTTTAGTAATCTTTTTTTATGAACAAATGAAGCCAAGTTTTCAAAAGTTTAAAGGATAATTAGTATAAATAAAACGAATGGAAAGACTTAAATAAAATCAGATGTCGTCCAGCGGTTAGGATATCTGGCTTTCACCCAGGAGACCCGGGTTCGATTCTCGATATCGGAGTTTTTATTCCTTTTAATTTTAATTTTAAATCAATTTAGTGCTGGTTCGTACTTGTGACCTCTTTTCTTCTTTAGTTGTTCAGTCATCATTGATTACACTAAATCCCTGTACACGAAATTGGCGAAGGGATTAGAGATGTCATTACTCAATCTAAGAGACTACTCAATTTTAAATTTGTGGTTTGCAAACAAGAAAAAGAGAAATTAACCGCCAAAAAAAATTAGATTTCGTATTTTTTGGGTTTTTTCTCTTTTTCTTGTTTGCAAATCACAAATTTAAAATTGAGTAGTCTCTTAGATTGAGTAATGACATCTCTAATCCCTTCACCAATTTCGTTATTAAAAACCTTCATTTTATTAATAACGGTAGATCCATACTTACGACATAATGACTGTTAATTCTAATGACGGAAATATTAACCAGAGTTAAACTATAACCCCATGTGGTTAATTAGAGGGAACTAAAGACATTGTTGCCCTCTTCTTCTTCCCCCAAATCGATTTCGAGTTTTAGAACCTTAGCACCTTAAAAGCGAATTTTCTTCTCAAACTTCAAATCCCGAATTTATTTGATTGCGATGATAGTTACCGTTTGAGTAGTTGCGGTTCTGGTTGATTGTTTGGTGTGTTCGTTGCAGAATCGACTGATAGATGAGGTATGAAACCATTGTTAATGTCAATTGTAATATTTAGGGTTCTAGGATTCTAAAACTCAAAATCGATTTGGGGGAAGAAGAAGAGGGTAACAATGTCTTTAGTTCCCTCTAATTAACCACGTGGGATTATATTTTAACCCTGGTTAACATTTCCATCATTAGAGTTAACAGTCGTTATATCGTAAGTATGAATCTACCGTTATTAATAAAATGAATGTTTTTAAAGACAACGGAAATTAAACCATGTATTTTTTGGGAAATTTAATAACTAGAGGAATTAAACGACAAAAAAAAATTAAAAAACATATTTTTCAGGTTTTTTCCCACAAGAAAAATCTAAGATAATCTCTCAAATAAAACAAAAACTACCAAGCAAACTCTCAGTGGTAGTCTAATATGTATGTAATCAATTTTCGACATTTTTTCACTAATCAAGTTTTATCATCCGGAAACACAGTTTATCGGTAAACATATAACAAAGTTAGCTATCAAGTTCAACGGTAACAAACAGAATTGATTCATAGGTAAACAAAAGAGATTCTCAAGTTTTAAAGTTTTAAACATGCGGGGATCATCAGCGAGCATACTCACGCGACTCTGATCTCTCAGAACGCTTGTACTCACGTTCATATCTGTAGTCATCTTCCTCCATTTTGTCATAGCGATTGCTGTACCGGTCTGTGTCCCCCTGATCGTCTTCGTAGTAGCCACGGGTCTCTTTTGGCTCCCCACGTTTGTCTCGGTCGTACTCCGTATCTCTTTCACGGGATCGACCACCACCTTCATGCTCATATTCACCTCCTTCATAATCCCGGTCCCTCTTTCTACTGCGCTCTCGGTCATGATCCCTTGAAGAACGATCCCGTCCCCTGTCACGGTCACGGCGGTCTCTGTCTCCTCTATCACGTGTCCGGTCACGATCACGTCTGCTTTCTCTGCCTCCTTGGTCCCGGTCTCTGTGGTGCTTATCCTCTCTCGGTCTGTCACGAGACCGCTCTCGAGGTTGTTCATGAGACAGCTCACGAGACCTTTCTCGTTCCCTTTCTTTTCCCTTTTCCCGAGATTTCTCACTGGAGACAAGGCCACAACATTATCAGCACAATAACAGTCACAAGGCAAAAGAGTTAAGTACGAATGACAATATCTTTACCGCTCCTCCCGTGGTTTTGATGGCTCCTCTGACTGGGAGATTCTTCCTTGCGGTTGTTGTTCCCCAACAACTTCTTCACCACCACCAACTCTTGAGGTCCCAAGTCCACCACCAAGCCTGCGTGGACGCCAGTTTGGGACGGTTCTACCTCTCTCGACATCAACCAAAACTCTTCTACCGTCAATCTTTTGTCCATCAGCTTGTTTATATGCAGCTGTCAGAAGAGTACAAAACACGATGCAAATCAGTTAAAAAGAGCAAACATCTCAGGGAGACAAGAAAAAGGGGTTGAAAGAAAACAGATGCGAACAGACCTTTCATGTCACGGGTGTGCATGTACTCAATGAAAGCATATCCTTTGGGTTTATTGGTCAGCTGATCAGCTACCAAATGAACCTGAGAAGGTTTGGAAGAAGACTTTAACATTTCTAAAGATGTGAGAATAAATTAGTTTCCAGACAAAATGTTTCATATCAAAACAAACATGCAGCTCTATAAGGCAGGCAACCTTTATGTTGTGTCCAAATCCGAGAATGTCACCACCCACATCATGAATTGGCAGAAAAATGGATGCATTGCAGCAAGGGTCTAATAAACCACCCCTTACCAGGGTATTGAAACTCAGATAACTAAAAATGTATTTAAAAGTGAACCATATCACCTTCATAGTAGCCCAAATCCCACATACTGAATATTTATAGATGTTATTATAGAAAAAGGGAGAATGTTTTATGATACTCCCGACTCCAACTATTAACACTGTAAAGAGTTAATAATAAAGAGCTTTCTATACAATGCCTCAATTGCAGGATGAAGCATTTTCTTTGAACAGAATGGCTTTGGAAGATAGGCAGAAAATAATTATAACTAGCTTATCAGGATGAGTTGAGGTCATTACAGATTCTGAAAATACCTAATCGACTAGGTAAACCGTGCGCCTAGAACCTCTATATCATAGTAAGATGATAATGTATTTGTTCTCTGAAGGGGGCAAGGAAAAAAAGCAAAACTATACAAGAACGTCTTAAGCAAAAGCCTTGGAGAGAGGAGGTTTGTGACATTATACGAGATGCACTTATGCATCTATATAAGCTCTAAGAGACTTGATGGCTTTTACACAGTCCAAAGAAGAAGGTATGCACAGCAGTTTAAAAGTAGAATGGCTGTTTTGGTATAGCAAATGATGCAAACTTATAAGAGACTGAAAATTATTAACCTTGGAAACCTTTGTACATGAAATTTTAACCTATTGAGCAAAGAGCGTGAGAGAGGGAAGCCATTTTACAAATTCTTACCGAACCCGCAAGGGAATGCTCAGAATAACCTACCTGTTTAATTGGTCCATAAGATTCAAACTCCCTTTTAATCTTACTCTCAGAAGATTCGTAGTTCTGCAAGACAATAACAGACCAAAGTTAAGCACAACATAACTCAACTGTCTAACAAAAGTCATTCTAACCCAAAGAAAGTAAAAATAAAACAATAATAAGAAGCACAACTTACGAGTCTTGAAACGAACAATGTCTTGTATGGATCTCCAGTAGCATTTGGATCATTATTGGGGTCATCTGCATATAAAAATTCAAATTAAGTTGAATCCTCAAACCTAAGAGGGCATAGAAAGCCAAGGAACACAAAATAACATATAGAGTGGATTACATTTCTTCAAGTCCTCAGCAGCCTTTTCAACACCTTTCTCCAGTCGTAATTTATGAATCCTCTCCCGTTTCTGTGACTGGACCATGAAACACAAAAACACGCGATTATAAGAAACTAAATCCAGTAAAAGCTCACATAACAAAAACAGTTCAAGAGGTGTATCGTACAGGTAATTCAACTTCTGGCTTAGGTGGAGCGTACTCTGGATCCCCAGGATTAGCAAATTTACTCACAAACTGAGCCATACCTAAAATGAAATACACAAAGACAAAAATCAAATCCAACGCTCGTGATAATATAAAAGTTTAAGACACACACAATCAGATATACAACAAGTTCAGACCAGTATAAGGCGGGCATTTTCTCTTCTCCGGTGGTGGCTTATACTCCAACGGCGGCCGTGGCTCAAAGAGTCTCAATAGATTGTTTGTTAAGCCAGTAGGGTGGCTTTGACCCATCTGCAATACATAAAAAAGATACATCAACATTCAACAACACTAAAGCTACAATAAATCTTCCCTGATCAAGCCTTACATCAACTAGAGTATCCAGACTGATTCCAAACTCTAAAGATAAGCTCAAGATCATTAACCCTAGAATCATAAATCTCAGTGCAATCAAATATAGAATCGTAGGAGAAGCATTAAACGAAGTTGAGTATTCAATTGAAGAAGTAGAACCATTAGATAGACAACGAATACTAAAATCTAGAGAGAGAGAGAGGGAGAAGATTAATAAGAGTAATCAGCGAATTTGAGGTAAGAAGAGACGAACCAGCTTAAGCTGAAGAACACTGGCTCTGTTCTGAGTTTTAGGGCGCGCCTGAACGGCGGCGTTTGGGTTACGCATAAAAGGATCGCCGGAGTCTCCCATGGCGACAAGAGATCTCGGAAGCTCTGCTAGGGTTTTTGCAGGAGGATGCGGATGGAGGATTTGTTGTTGTTGCAGGGACAAATCAAAATTAACAAAACCCAAATATAATTCCTTAACCGGGTTTTGGTTATTAGAAAACCGGGTTGAGATCTGAATGATCACGACGATATGTCGAAAAAGACGCCGTGTTGATATAACCTCGTTCGTACTTTAAACCCTCTAACTGAACAAGAGTGTTCTTTTCTTAATATTGTTTGATATGTAAACAAGGTTGATAATTCTTAATATTTTTTTTTTGTTTTTGTTTATGTATTTTGTCATTCATATTTTGATTTTTAATTCACATTCTATACTCCACTTGATTTAATTTGTAATACTCTAGTGAGTTCATCTCTACATTAGCATATCCAAAGTAAAGATTAGAGAAGGATTCTCAAACTTGATTTCCTTTTTGTGTGATGGTTAGAATTAATATTTTTGATTATGCATTGATAATTGTTTTTTTATAGCCATCAAAATTTCATTATACATATATAATGTTAAATATAAAAATATAAGCAGAGAAAAAAGGAATAATATTTTTTTAAAAGTAAGATATATATTAAACAAAATGTGTAATCAAATTCTTACAATGATATCTCAACTGATTTTTCAACCATGCAAGAACATAAACAAAACCCATAAAATATATAGGATATGAGATATGAAGAGAGCAGGATAAGAGAATGGAGTTACCGTTACAATGTTTTTCTTTTACATCAAATGAGTTACAAACTTACAATTACAATTTACAGTGTGTTTAAATAAAAATGAATGGAGAAAAAAAGTCAATACACAGTTTATGTAATTTCAGAACAAGTTAATAGCAAAGTGATAAATACAAATATGGATTAATGTATATAACTCAATGTGTTATATTTTTGTTTTAATTAAAAATAAATATTATATTTGTAAAAACAAAATGGCAAATGGATAAAAAGTAGATAATGAAACTTTATATACCTCATATTTATTGAGAACAAGTTGATGAAGAACCATAATATCACGCCATAGACGTTTAACACTAACCAAACTTTGTGTTAACTCAGAGAAATAATTATCAATAACAAATCTGAAAACTAGATAGTAATAGGTAATTTCTTTGAAAGTTTGAATACTACAAAACAGAGTTTGATTTCATACGAACTATTTGGCAGAGAAAAATTAAACAAAGCCAAAGATTTTCAAATGCAATGGATGGTAAAATTGTGGTTAAGAAGTCAAACATGGTGGATGAAAACAACCTTGAACAGTTCATCAATAAATTAAACCACAAAACATTGTCAAGTACTCGGATGTTACCTCGAGACTGAAGTTCCTATGATGGTCTATGAATTTATTCCCAATGGAGATCTCTCTAACCTTCTTTATCAATGGATGTCGCTGATGCACTTAAATGTTTAGATCAAGATTTACTGCAGTGACATCAAGAACTCTAATATCATGTTTGATGAGAACCACAAAGTCAAAGTCTCTGACTTTAAATTTTCAAGTCGTCAAATGTGTGTTGGCTTAATTGCTGTGTATATATTTTGTTAGCTAACAACTAATCCATCATCTATTATTTTATGTGTGGTTAAATGATTTCTCACTAAATTTCATCAAAAAAAAAGCTATACATTTATATGCAATAAATTAACAAAACATATGCATTTCTAAAGCAAAATTAATGCATTTTCTTGAACCACATTTTGCCATTGCTTCCTTACTCTTTCTAATATTTTTCAAATCTTTAAGAGAAAAAACATATTCAAAGAAAAAAAAGAATACATAAACATGAGAATATAATTAAAATTTAAATCAATTAACCAAGTTGAGAACAAAAAATAGTTATTGCATAGCTCTTGCAGAATCAAAATTACTAAATGGAAAAGTTGATCATTTCTGCAAAATGAAAGGCTAAATCTTGCACAATTGATGCTATTGTTTACCTGAATTTGGTTTTACTTTTACCATAACTTGAAATTAATTAATCTGTGAGATATTTATCTTTATTGTTTGAAACAATGAACGTGCAGTATGAATACAATCTCATTACTTTGCTTATACAGATTATTAGAATAAACGTTCTCGAGTGGATTATTGTAACTAAGATTTGGAGATCTCACGGTGTCTATATGTATTAGCAACGTATTTCATAATATACGATTTGTTTTGATTGACGTGAAATGTTGCAATTAGTAGAAGATCAGGGTTTGATGTTTGGTGATGGAGGAACTGGACTTATCCCATCTGTTGCCCTCTATGTCAGCAGATAACATAACATAACTTAGTATTCAGCTTTCTTACTTGATGTTACTACTGGGTTTGCTTGGAGTTGATATCTCTAACATGATAAATCTGGATATTATGAACATTGTACTGATTTAAGTAGCCATGCTTGCACAACTTTTTTTGTTAAACTGATCAAATATGGATGCTCTTATATGTTAAACTGATTAAATCTGGATGCCAATAAAACTCTTTGTTTGTCGCTTTACTCTTATTTTCGCAGATATGGAGTGGCTTGGAACCAATGAACTCTCTCCGTTCCTTAGTGGCCTACGTCCACAATGTAAGTCTTCTGTAGGATCATATAAATGAAATCAATAACTAATATGAATGAAATCATATTAGCGGAGGATTTTTTTTTTTGTCACTAAGCGGAGGATCATATGAATGAAATCATATTAACACTGATGTTATTTTTGGTAGACATGGTTAAGGGTTTCTCAGAAACTTCACACAACAAGTCAAGTGGTCGTACGTCCAATCGTGGTTCTGTTTACTCCACCTTATGGTGTGTAACTTGGAATTCACTTGTTCTTGAAGCCATTACCTCATCATTCTCAGTACAAGTAGCTGTCTTTCTGGTTGCTGCTATGTCTGCTTTAGGTTTTGCAGGATATGTACTACTTAACTGGCTTTAATTTGCTTTTATATCCTTCAAGCAAACAAACTGCTTTTAAGGTGATCCTTTATATTGTTGGTTCTGCTAGCACTTTAATCCCTTTTCTTATACTTCTCTACTCTCTCTTCCACAATTAGTTGATACATATGTAATCCAACAATAAATCTTACTCTGAATTTTGTAAAATATGTTTAATATTCTGAATTTTGTTTAATTTTATTGTTTTCTATTTTATGTAATATAAATAATTTAAATTTTATTGTATTGTCATTTGAGATTATTAAAATTTTATAATTACTAGATAATTGTTTCAAAATTAATATTTAAATCATTGAATAACTTTCTTTAGAATACTCTAGTGGAAGGATGATTTTGTTGAAGTAGTTAATGGGTTGTTTTGATTAGTTTAATATAAATTATATGATTAATTTATTGCCATGGTCTAATTGGTCTACACTTGGTTTCGATCAACGACTTATACAAACCGGCCTGGATATTGAATCGGATCTGATAAAAATATTAATTGACACTTTATTTATACGAAATTACACGTGGCTAACCAAAACACTGGTCACTAGGAAGTGGACCAGGAACCGACCCATTACCCAAGAACTGAAGACCGAACACCACAAGAATGGCTAAAACCGACAGATACGACAAGCCCTCCACAGCACCCAACAAACCAAACGGCCCATTTGGCAGACCCGACCCGGTTTTTGTCTTGGTGTACAGAGACCAACCAACGATTCCAACAACCACCAAGTAGCTCACACCTTCCAACGCTCCGATTGAACCAGCTGGTCCTGGAGGCAAGCCACACCCCGTGGTCTTCAGAGTGTAGAGGGACCATCCAATAACTGGCGTCGACACTAAACCACCGGCTATAGCTGCCGTCTCCAGAAATCCACCAGTGTCACTATTGTCCTTGGCCTTGGCTACTATGACCCTACCTGACGGCTTAACTGATCGCCGGATCAAATTTCCCCGGTGAAACGACGGTTGAAGAGAGGCAGAGATCGGAGATAGTAGAAGCATTTTAGGAGAGAGAGCTAGAAAAGTAAGAGATAGGGAGAGAAATATTGGATTTTGGAACTCTCAACCGTTACCACACAAAATAGCAAAACTCTCTGCATAAGCTTTTCAGAAGCCTTCACGACCGTTTGATCATAATGCATCACAAAGACACTAGGACAATCCTAGCCAAAACCATCCTGACCAATTCTGATACGACATGTGTAAGTGTAGTGGATGTAAAACAAAAGACAGATATAACTCAAAAGATTTATCCACATAAGCATCTTACAAGACCCTCTAAGAGAGGAACAAGGTCTCGAAACTCTTCCTTTGGG
>NC_025688.1:17395011-17425706 GCF_000633955.1 Camelina sativa
TGTTTGTTTTTGTGTTTTTCTTTCCCTCCATAAAGTGGGGTTTCTAAAAGGGCGGTAAATCCAAGCTGAGTAACCGTCATTTGAAAATCCACCAGCCTGACCATAACTGACATTTGAACATTCAGATATAGCCGCCCTAATCCAGAAGGAGCAGAGCTTCATTCCCATCTAAAAACTCATCAAACTAGAGATTCTGATCTGTAATATGTGACATGTTCAACCTTCCTCATCATCAACACCATCATCATCATCGTCGTCGTCATCATCATCGTCATCATCATCCTCGCCATCATCATCATCATCTCGTTTTCTCTTTGATCGAGATGATGATGGCAAGGACTGGTCAGGGATTGGCAGGTCATTTTCGACTTCTTCTTCTTCATCCGGATCGTTGTCCTCATTTATGGGCTCAATGTCGCTACCCACAGCATCATGATCTTCTACTTGAGACACTGGCTGAACAAGGTACCCTTCACCTGACTCTTCATCCTATCAAATTCATCAAATTCTAAGTTAGCACTAAACACAAAAGCAACAATTTGGTAAATCAAAACTTTATGCTTCAAAACATTCTAGCAATAAAAGGGTCAACGTCGGCTTTGATTGTCTTCACATAACACAACAGGGTTAACTGTAAACCTAACCTGGTACTTTATGCTAACACGACACGGTTCACTGTAAATCTAACCTGATACTTTATGCAGCAAACAACTCAACGCAAATAGTCTAAACCAGCAGGAACAATAGATTGATCCCTAAAGTCACATCTTAAGTGTACACTAACAATCACCAAAGTTCTAACATCTATCTATGAACAGCAGCGGGTCAGTCAACTTAAGCATAAATTTTCTCCAAAATAAGTAGCAAGTCTATCACAAGAACATATATGCAGCAACTAGGAACCCAAACAATGCATTTCATGTATCACATGGCATAACATTTGTGAGTACCAAGTATCTCACCTCCTCTTCAGCATCATCATCTTCATCCCCAAACTCCACATCATCCTCAACCCCTTGGTCATCTTCCCCAGTCTCGCCATCACCGTCTTCATCGTCATCCCCTTGCTCATGCCCATCAATCTCTCCTGCGTTCATCAACCTCCCTGTACTCCCTGACCCACCAAGACCACGATCATCATTATCAACTTCCTCTTCCTCCTCATCCTCTTCGTCATCTTCCTCATCATCAACCCCATCTTCCTCATTATCACTATCTTCAATTTCATGCACCTCAACCACATCATTATCTTCCCCTACTTCCTCCTCATCAATCTCCTCCCCAGACTCACTATCATCCCCATCATCTTCCCCTACTTCCTCCCCATCCCCATCTACAGCTTGAAGACGGAATCCATTAGCCCGATAACTCGTCCCGTTAACTCCAGCAGCCTGCTCAGACTCATCATCCTCCGCATCACTCTCTTCATCCTCATCAACATCCACAACCCCATCAAGCCTATCACTATGCCCATTACTCATCCAAGGAGCCTCTGTTCTCTCATCTCCATCAACCTCCCCACTTCCAGGATCCTCCTCATCACCTTCCTCCTCTTCCTCTTCATCCTCCTCATCTTCCTCCTCATCATCTTCATCATCAGACTCAGGCCTCTCATTCCCTTCAGCATCAGTCTTATCCAAATACTTCAAAGTTTTAATCAACCCAAAAACCCTAGATCGATAATCCTTAACCCTAGTGACAGGACACTCATACAGATCAAGAGAGACAAGCTTCAACTCAGCCAAAGGAGCTAGATCCTCAACAAACTGGATCCGGTTATTGGACAAATCCAAATCACGCAACGAATCAAGACCAGCTTCAACGAGAAACTCCAAACCAACAGTGATCCGGTTATCAGATAAGATCAGCTTCTGCAAGTTACCAAGCCGAGGGAACTGCTCAAGCGAAGAAACGCCGATGTTAGCTACAGAGAGATGCTCAAGATTCTGAAACTTCTCGAGAACACTCGGCGGTGGTAAACGTCCTTGAACGCATTTCACAGCGCCGTCGAGTGTTAGCGTTCGTGTAGCTAACCTATCCGTTTGACCATCTAGAGCCGCTTCAACAGCTCTTTCCCAAATCTCATCCATCAAACAACGACAAAAGAACACAAACCCACTCTTTAATAAGCTCACAACACACCGTTATATAAAAAGCGTATTCACCTCTCTGTATCTCTCTCACTCTCAAACAGAAAACAGCTACAAAAAAAACTGGCGGAGAAGAAGATTTCACAACAGAGCGAAAAAGGTAAAAAACAGAGGAAACGGAGAAATCTAGATGATGGGTAAGAGATTGATTAAAACAAACAAAAAAAAAAAGCCCCTCTTTTTGAAACCGAAACCCTAATTTTGTAGGGTCACACACCACCACCCAGTCGCCACTAAAACCTCGTGAGGAAGACGAAAACCTAACCTTGTTTTTTGCTCTTCTCTTCTTTAATTGATTGAGAAATCCGGGTCGGGTCGGGTCGGTCCGGTTGGGTGGGTGGGGTTTTGAAGATCTGTTTGTGCGAGTGTTCGTTATTTAAACAACCGTTGGATCTATATGTTGAGGATCGATGACGTGGCGAAACGGAAGGTGTAGATTGGAATAGTTTTGGTTTTTTGGTTTCTGTAGAAGAGAAAAAAAAAAAAAAGGGATCTGGACAAGTTCGACACGTCTCTGTTTTGTGCAACTAATAGTGGACCCTTTTGTTTGACATATTTACCAAAATCGCCATTATCGTTTTTTTTTTTTTTTGCAATCAAAGATGAATTTTCAAATCTACTAGTGCGATCTTTGTAGTTATATTAGATATTTAAAAACATGTTATATAATTCATCCGAATTTTTGTGTTTGTTTTAGTTTAGTTAATATTAGTTTACAAGTTAAAATACATACATAGTTAGATTAGTTCCACATATGTTTTTGTTACAAGATTAGATACTTTTTTTTGTATTTTATGTGTAACCTTTCCGAGTGAAGATGTGATTTAAAACTCTCTTCTAAGGAAATTTGGTTCATATAGTTATCTTTGTAGTATAATATAGAGAATCGTTGTAACTTATGGATACATCTACATTTGTCTATTGGAATATAAAGGGAAAAAAACATATAATCAAAAAGAAACAAGAAAGTACCAAGAAAGAGTCAACAACATTTGAAATCTTCTACATGAGTTGAGTTGGAAACTTGGCATTGATAAATGACAAGAGTAGGTATAATAGTTTAGCTTGTAGATTGGATTTTAGCTCTCTTTTGGCATATATGTATAAATTATTAATATTTTTTTGTTCAAGAAACAATATAGCCGTTTTTTTTTTGGCACCAATAAACTACATAACGTTACAAAATACTGTAATTTAAAATGTTCCAAGAGTGTGGAATAATTAAAATCCTGTAAACCAAAAGAAGAAGATTTAAAAAATGTCATAATTCCGGTTTTCAAATCGGTTTGGGAAAGAAAGTAAATTAACCAACCAAAAAAATCCCAAAAACATTGTAAATTCAACCTCCTTGACCCGTCTTTATGTCACCCGTCTATCGTGATTTGTCGCTTCTAGATAATAGATAACAAATTTACTACTAACACATCTCTCCACCATATGTATTATTTATACAATGTCAACAAAGTTATCATGCATCATTGATTTTGCGTTTGTTATTTTTTTCTTTAAACTGTAGTCGTCGTATTCCTCGGGTTGGAAATAGACAAACTATATGATTCTCGATCGTACCGATCGGCTCGTGTCCAGTTCATGATGAAGCGATATGTCTTCAATATCATGGATTCTTTTGTCGTTAATGCGAATCGTATTTTAACATGTATTTTTTCAAATCATTTCAAACTAACATGTAGAGCTTATATTAAATCGTATTTTGTTGCAGAGCTTATATTTTTTGATTACCTTACAAAACCGGACAAATCAGTTTTGATTACGTTATAAAACCGGACAAATCAGTTTTGACGATCTAATTAAAAAAGGTGTCTCTCATTAGGCTGAATGATCCACAAAAAAAATTAATATTAGTAACTTTTTTGCTTAACATTATTTAGTAGTCACGTTTACTCTATTGCTTTGGTGTTATTATCAGACAAATGCATATGTTTATTTCGACCGAAGATTTGTATAGAAAGTTCAAAGAGTTTGATCATGGTTATCCTAAGTCTATGACGAAAACGCGCGTATATAGTAGACCACATTGAAATAATAAGGAGAAGATGGTTGATTAATGTGTCAAAAATAATAGATTGTGGGCGTTTCTTTCCATGGCAATAAGAATTCCATGTGTCTCATTCTCAAATCGTCCAAATCACTAACTAAATTATATAAGATGTTCGTAATGGCATTCTGCAACATATTTAGGGCGTACGTTCAGCTTTTCCCAGTCTTCCAAGTGTGAAGGTATGATGAAATGCAAAGAAAATACACTACTTACAATGCAAAGATAAGCTAGTGCATGTTATCAATACACTGCGTACTTAACATTTGATGAGGCTAAAACACAAGATCCATGCAACACTAGCTACTTAACCTTCTTTGAGGATAGTTAAAAACAAGATCCATACCTACGCTAATGTTAAGATGCTAAAATCACAAGATCCATACACAAATTGGAGCAATATTCGACAGGCATGTGCAAGGGAGTGAGGAGTGACCGAGTTGAACCTCCGAAGTCCAATCCTTCCACTTCAGATTGTTCGGCTGTCTCAGCGTCATGTTTCTTCTCTGCTTTGAGGATTTCCAATACGGCTCTGATTGGTTACACTAATTAAGGTCGTTTGCAAACGAACCGCTCTTATGTTCACTAATCAACAAAGCGTTTGGAGAGAGCGGTTCATAAGAGTGGTTAGATTTGGTGGTTATAATGAGCGTTCAAAATATATTTTAGGTGGTTGGAAGAGTGATTGCAAACTCTCTTTTACATGGTACGTTTGTTTTGGGTGGTTGTACATTAACCTCTTTTGTGTTATTTTACTATTTGTTTTTTTAATTATTATAACATTAGATATTTAATCTGTCTATAAATTTTAATTTTACATGTGCATAAAAATAGATTTACCTTGGTAATTTTTTAAATATATATATAAATATTTTATCTTCCATATTTTTGTTATTTAATTAAATTTATTTTCAATTTTTGATAATTTAATATAATTTATACTATTCAACCACTATAATGCTATCTATCAATCTAAATACTCAAACGCTCTCTTTTACTACACCATCTTTTCTATCCCCTATCTTTAATTGCTTTCTTTTTAACTGCCTTTTTTACAACCGATGATAATTTTTTAACCGACTTGTTTAAACATGGTCACCAATCAGATCCACTATCTCTAAACCATTTTTTTTAATCGTCGTTGTGTTTAATATATGTTATTATGGACTTTAAAAAAAAAATTATTATCTATTTCATTCATTATCTACCATTAAGAACGTCTAAATTTGTTGCATGAGACAGATTTGTTATATAAAGGTTAAATTCGAATGGGCCTAGCTCGAAATATCAAGATTTTGGCCCAATGATATCCATGCATGCAAACTTAGCAAATCTTTGGTTTATTTAACCTAATTTTAATTACAGTATTTGGATTATCGTTTTTAATGTGTATTGTATGATTGCATCTATTGTAATATGTACGCGCGCGAACAATTATTATTTTGCTAGACATAGTCGTCATAGTGGTGAAACTTTATCTTTGTAGGAAATGGAATTTCTAAGCTGGCTAAATAGTGTTCTGGATTCTCGAGGGACCCTGTCATCCCTTAAAATAATGTTGTTTATATATAAACTATATAGGTATAAGTATGCTATTTCTCTTCGGATGTAAGGTGAAACATATTTGCTTTTGTATATAATCAATCTAATCTTGTAAACATATAGTATGATGACAATTAAGATGATGATACTAATTGTAAAAAGGGAGAAAGGGTGTTGTTTGGTTGGAGTTTTTATCCAACGAGCCTAGTAACAAGATACATACATACTCATGGCTACATCTTTAGCACCTCACAGGCTCACACTGTGTTACGACGGACGCCCTATATCAGAAAACTCAAAACCATGTTATAAAAAAAGGTCAAAGTCAATAAATCACGCGATGAATTGCATTAAATGTGTAATAGCATAATAATCAGAAGTCAGAACACTGAGTTGTTTTTTATTTCATTTTGATAACAATGATAGACGACAAAATGAACCGTAATTTCAAAATTTTCCGAAATTGTTTTTTTTTTTTTGTCGGCATTCCGAAATTGTTTAACTCCTCTTTTCTTGTTTTATCGACAATTATGGAAAATTACATTTTTTTTGTTAAACAGAGATGTTTGGTCCGACAACGTGACGGTAAATCCTCCACTGTCTTCGCTTAAGGACAAAAAACGATAATTAGTATCTTTTACCTTCTTCTCTGTTTTTTTTACTTACACAACTTATTTCATCATTTTAGTTTTTATAATTTTATTCTTTTCATTTTTCATACACAACTCCTAAATTTGAATTTGCATAGTAGTAACGGTAATATTAGTAACTTGGTTAAATGATTATATGTGACATGATTATTGAATAAACAGATCTTGTATTTCACTAGAGCACATCTTAGGGATATAATAAATAATCATTGACATAAAACTACTTTATCTACTAACTTTATAAGTTTTCTTATCCATTTTTAAATGAGTAAGATTATTATAATTATAAGAGAAAGAGAAAGACAAAGAGATTGATATTTTTCTCTTTATATTATAAAAAAATGCATGGGAGTCCAAAATCAGATAGATACTTGAAAACACTCCAACCCCACAATGATCGACAAAATATTTCTTTTAGATGGCTCAATTTTTTATTTTGATTTTTTTTTTCTAAGTTCCGATTTTTGTTTTTAATAAAAATATCAAACATGAAATAAGAANAAAAAAAAAAAAAAAAAAAAAAAAAAAAAAAAAAAAAAAAAAAAGAAAAAGAAGAAAGAAAGAAGAAGAAAAGGCTCCTTTGTCTCGGAAGAACCAAACCTTTTCTTTCTTTCTTTCCACACGAAAGAGTCTCACGGCTAACACTGTCTCTTTCGTAAAAAAACAGATCGACGGCGTAGTAACTCTCTCCGGTGAACTCTCCTCAGCCATTAGATAAGTATCCACAAGTGTTGATGTAAAAAGAAAGTTTTTTTTTTTTTTTTTTTTTTTTAAATGTAAAGTTTTTTTTTGTTTGTTGTTTCTTTAAATTTTTAATCCGTTCGTTATCAGAAAAAGTAGGTAGCAAAAAAAGAAGAAGAGATTTTTATTTTTACGAAAAGCAGATTGACTGGTAGCTGAAGAACAACGGAGGAGAATTTTAGAAAGAAAAAGAGTAAAAAAAAAATTAAAAGCCCCGTAAAGGTTGAATCTTGGTTGACGAAATTTTTCTTCATTTATTTCATTTTTTTTTCATTCTAAAACTTTTATTTATTTATTCAAGAATCAATCAGTTAAGAAACAACAAAAGTGAGATTTTTTCTCTTTGTTTTGATGTAACAAAAAAAAAAAAAAGATGCCGGTAGATTTAGATAACTCCTCTACAGTCTCCGGTGAAGCAAGTGTTTCAATCTCATCTACCGGAAACCAAAACCCACTTGTTAACTCCACCGGAAAGAAGAAACGTAACCTCCCCGGCATGCCTGGTATTTTTATTATTATTATACGCTAATTTAATCCAAAATTTTTATTATTACAACAACTTACAATTTTTGTTTTTTTAAAATATATTTTCAGATCCAGAGTCAGAAGTGATAGCTTTATCACCAAAAACTCTACTAGCTACGAACAGATTCGTTTGTGAAATCTGTAACAAAGGGTTTCAAAGAGACCAGAACTTACAGCTTCACCGTCGTGGTCACAATTTACCGTGGAAGCTTAGACAGAAGTCGAGTAAAGAAGTGAGGAAAAAAGTCTACGTTTGTCCTGAAGTTAGTTGTGTCCATCACGAACCCTCACGTGCTTTGGGAGATCTAACTGGAATCAAGAAACACTTTTGTCGGAAACACGGTGAGAAGAAGTGGAAATGTGATAAATGTTCCAAGATATATGCTGTTCAGTCTGATTGGAAAGCTCACTCCAAGATTTGTGGTACTAAAGAGTATAAATGTGATTGTGGTACTCTCTTTTCTAGGTAACAAATTTTTCATCAAACGTGTATTATTAAAAAAAAAGAAAAAAAAAAACCATAACTCAATCTAATGTTTTCAAGTGGTTTTTGTGTTGTTAGGAGGGATAGTTTTATAACGCATAGAGCGTTTTGTGATGCTTTGGCTGAAGAGAGTGCAAGAAGTAATAATCATAGTCAGAGTAAGAAACAGAGTCCAGAAATTTCGACCCGGACAAAACCGGTACCCGACCCGATTCCTGCTCCGGTGGATACTGAGTCTGCTAAAATCAAATCTTCCTCGACTTTGAAGCAATCAGGTAAACACTCTCTTGTAAGAGATCTAGATTAGGAAAAAAAATTGGTTATTTTTTTGTCGCTACATTTCTTTGTTTTTAGCTTAAAATGAAGATGGTAAAGTTACTAAAGTAGTATCTGTGTTAATACGGTCGGTGTGATCTTGGAGTTTAGTTAGGTGTTGTTCTCTTGTCCGTAGTGATGTATTATTTTATCTGTTACCTGATTAAGAACATAATTCGTTTGGTAAGTTTAGTAGTCGTTCAATAGCTGATTATATTGGTTCTTTATGATAAAGAATTCAAAGATATGATTGTTTTGTCATTTTTTTTACATTTTTTTTTGGAATTGAAAAGTATCAAACTTTATGTTAATGACTTATTATGACTCTTATTATATACAGATTCTCCGAAAACCCCTCCTGATATCGTTCAAGAAGCTCCAAAACCGACCGGTTTAAATGTTACACGCAACTGTGTTTTCGCTGGCTTATTTGAATCTTCCACGGCTTCTCCAAGTATATATACAACATCTTCTTCTTCAAAGAGTCTATTTGCGCCATCTTCGTCCATCGAACCTATATCTTTGGGTCTCTCAACAGGTCATGGATCATCGTTTCTCGGGTTAAATCGGTTCCAAGCTCAGCCTGCGATGTCAGCAACCGCTTTACTTCAAAAAGCAGCTCAAATGGGAGCAGCTTCTTCGGGTGGTTCATTGCTTCACGGATTAGGGATAGTTTCATCAAGTTCATCTTCAATGGACGCAATAGTTCCTCATGGACTAGGATTAGGACTGCCTTGCGGTGGCGAAAGCAGCTCGGGTTTGAAAGAGCTCATGATGGGGAATTCATCCGTGTTTGGTCAGAAACAAACGACATTAGACTTTCTCGGATTAGGTAGAGCGGTTGGTAATGGAAATGAACCAAGCAATGGACTATCCGCTCTAGTTGGAGGAAGCAGCGGCATCGACATGGCGACGACATTTGGATCAGGAGAGTTTTCTTCAGGGAAAGACATTAGTAGAAGAAAATCATAAGTAGAGTAAATCAATATGTTTGAGAAATTGTGTGTGGGGGGGGGGTTTGATGTTCTTGTTCAATAGTTGTAGTGTGAGTTGAAAACTTCCCTTTGAAAGAAAGGGTTTCAATATTTAATATATATTGCAATCAATTAATCACACTCTACTCCATCTGATTTCTTGTTCTTAAACGCAAATGTTGACGAGTGATGATGATTATTGACTCTAATCGAATAAATGACATGAAAAATGCAATAAATATTCGATATACCAAAAAGTAAAAAGAAAAAAGATAGATTCGATAAAAGATTTTTTGCTGTGCCAATCGTATCGTACGTACTACGTAGGTCCATTATGATAATATGATATAGTGACATGTTATTATCACGATAAGACAACACTAATAGCCCATTTAAATCTCTTAATACAAACGGATTTAATAATGACAATAGCCATAATTTTTATAAGCCCATTTATCTCAATGTAGGCCTAAAAAATTCCAACACAATAATAGTATAGTACTTCTGAATTAAATACGAAGAAGCCCACGTGTCAATTCGATTGTTTTCTTTGAAGATTTTTTATCATAACTTATATAACTTATAGGTAAAATCAATGTTTTGAAATCCGACCGGATAATGAACCGGACTAGCTCTCGGATTACTGAGTTATCGGATCAACTGGGTTCGAGCATGGATCAATTGAGTAAAATATGTTTAATGTATTTATATAAAATAAACATTTTTAAAAATATTATATAAAAAAATATTATGTTTAATAAAGTATGAAGTTTAATAATAATAATAAAATGATTAAATTTTTTAAATCTAAATTAAAAAATAAAGAGCATTAATAAAATATCTCCAAAAACAATAAATTGTTCTTACGCAAAGTATGAGAGATGACAAAGAAGTTGAAGATGAGAGATGTGTCGTGAGTTATGTGTGTTGCCGTTTAAGCTGTAAAAGAATAAAAAATTCTAAAATAATTGAAACTGTGAATCCTTATACTTTTTTTTCAAAAATCAAGTAGATTTTTTTTAACCGCTAACTGGTCGGGTCAACCGGTTCACCGAGTCGCGGGTTAATAACGGTTTTTTAGGTTTTATTACTACCAGTTATTAGCACTATACCCGAACCGATGAAATCTCTGGGTCGCGGATTAACCAGTCGGACCGGTCGGTCTGGGCTGGGCGTGAAAACACGGGGTAAAATTAACCTTCTACTTTTACATCTCTATTCACAAATCTATTGTTGTCTCTTTAACGAAGTTTTTTTTGTCTTTTAACTTGGAAATGAAAAATTAAATTGGCTAATCTACTAATTACAATGCATCAAGGGGTGGTTCCATATACTCTTAATATCCTACCGAAATATTTGATTAGAAGTATTGAGGTTGGAAGACTATTTAAATAGACTACAAACAGAAAAACAACATTATATTATGTAGCAATGGAACCATGTAGTACTCTTCGATTGAAAGTTCTTGTATAATAACGCTATTATAAATTGTATATACAAAAACCTAAACTAGAAAGAGTTTATAGCATCTAGTCTTCTTATTTAGACATATTCATGTAAATGTATAATATGCATGTTATTATTTAAATTGTATACTTAATCAATCTATATTAACATTTTCACAGCAATTTTAGCAAAAAAGACTTGAAGTTTAAAATTATTTATAAGGAATGTCATTGTAATTATTACCTTAAAAAAATCGAATAAAGCAAAAATCAGGATAATCTTTCCATATCCATCCAAAAATCTTGAGTCGGGTATAATATTCCCAAAATTATCTCGAATTTCAATGCTATTTAAACAAAACAAACAACATTTAATATTTTAAGATTATAGAAACTAGAATATATTAATTACATCTTCGATTTTGATTATATCGGAACTGGAAATTATAGAATTAGTAGCAAATGGAAAACCAATATCTTATCATATGGTTTCAAAAGTTACTAACTCACCAGATCGTGACATGTGTCAATTTCAAAAATTACTAACTCATCAGATCGTGACAAGTGTCAATTTTACACAAATTTTTAATTTTAAAAGAAGAAAATCTTACTAACTCACCAGATCGTGACACGTGCCAATTTCAAAAAGTTACCAACTCATCAGATCGTGACAAGTGTCAATTTTACATAAATTTCTAATTGGAAAAGAAAAAATCTTTTTAAAAAATCAAGAAATAAAAAAATTACTAATAAAAAATTTTTATTATAAAAAGATGATGACATGTGTCAAGTATACTGATGAAATGTTGACATTTGTCAAAAATTATTATTTTTTCAAAACAGCTAATTAAGATTATAGTATTAAATCTACATAAAATTTACATGTTTATATCTAAAAAAAATTTCCTAAATCAAAAAGGAAAATTAATAAAATAATATATCTTTCATTGTACGCTAATTATATTATAAGTATTTTTTAATTAGATTTTGACATGTATAAACAAAAAAATAATTCATTAAACATGTATATTATTATTAATCAATAAATAGAGAATAACAAATCTAAAAGGAATAACATAAAGTATGTTAAAAGAATTGTTATTTTCGAAACGTAATATGACAGCTAATTAAGTAAATAACATTATACCTACATAAATTTACATGTTTAGAAAGCTTTGATCTTTGATTTTTTCCTAATATAATTTTGCTTATCTATTGTGGGTCTTTTATTCGTGCAAGTTCTTCAATGGAAGCTATCATATGCAATAAAATGGAATCAAAATATATAAAGCCCGCTAAATTAATCGAGGATGGAGATACTGATGGATGTTCCAAAAGTGATTCTACAATTAGTAGCATTATAAGTTTCGAAGATTAATCGATGGTTGATGTTTCTGGTCAAAATCTAGAGTTTTCTCTTCTGGATAATGTCAATGATTCCGGTACTGAAACAAAAGCTACTTGATCGAGTAATTGAGAAGCGATTTTGAAATTTGGGAAGTTAGAACTGTAAACCATTTTAAAATTGGTTTCAAACCGGATTTATGTGGTTTTTTATCGGATTTGGTTCGTAAACCGTTTAAACCCATGTATTATAGAGAAATATATGAGAACTTTTGATTGGGTAGAAATAAGTTGAGAACTTACGATTCGAGAATATTTGAGACGAGGTCATAGTTCTAAGTAATTTTGGTACAATGCGATACTTCTGAGGAGTAAACAGGTCATCGATCCTTTAACGTGATTATGATATATATCATGTTTTGATTGTTTATAAAGTTTATATTTTGAATTGTTTATAATTTTCAAATTTTTAATTTTATTATGTTATATTAACTTTCTTTAATAAATTTTTTTTATTGGATTGGTCATAAAATCATTGTACTCGAGTAGATAATTTTCACCGGTTGTTCATCTAAAATATCTTTGGAATAAAAAAATATATGGTTAAAAAAATTATGTCACAAAACAATTTTAGCAATTATAAGAACTATAATTATGCCAAAATGAAAGTAAAGCAACATAAATTTGCTTAATTTGTTTAAAAGATATTTTAGGTGTTGATAAAGAGCATATTTTAACAATAAAATAATTTTGGGTGTAAGAGCATATTTTTAATGGTAAAACATACAATAAAATTGTACATGGTTATTAATTATATGTTGTTTTGATGAATTCTTTGCATGTAAAATATTTTGTAATAAGTTGTGAAATGTTCTTGAAATTTGACAATAATAATATTTGTAATGATGAGTATTTGGCAAAAGTTTTGGTGGGGTATAAATTAGCTTTAGATTATTGTAATAATTGTTATAGTATATTTAAAATGTAAAAATATAAATAAGTTTATGAAGCTAAATACAAATATGATTTTTTTCTCTAACTAAACTTATTAAAATATTTACTTCAAGAAATATTTTTTGTTTCTGGTTTTTAAGGGTTTAGGATTTATTTACTTCAACAATTTTAAAACCCCCACATCGTGGGGCCCTTATCTAGTATTCTATAATTTCCAGTTCCAGCTTGGGTTCCATAACACAATAACCGCGACCCTAGATCATCCTCCTCCTCATCGCCATGATTCCACGTTACACATTACCTGCACCACAAAAACAATGAGATGCGTGAGTATTACCAGAAATACCCAGTGAGGCGATCCTCCCATCTACGAGCTATACACACAAGCAAATCAAAAGTACAACCACAAATAAAACATAACAAACCAGTCATTAAACAGAACACTCAATAACACATTCACCACACTTACACATCATCACACAAAACAAGTTATACAACCCAATCGCTTAGATAAGCTCATGGTCACACACTCACCTTAACAACTGATTCACGAAAATAACAACAACCAAAAGAGAGGCTCTCCAATATCCAAGAACAACCAAACTCGTTCCTACAATCAATCACAACAATAAACAAACATTGAAAACAAACTGCCAGAAAAATCAGAAAAGAACAATCTCACAAGTGAAACCACGAAATCAAAACGAACCGTTAACTTTCTAATCCCTCCGGTGCAAAGCAAGGTATATATGTCCCGAAGCTTCCCACTAAATTTCAGCACGATCAGATCTCAGATGAAACCGCAATCGGTCTCCAAAACACCCGCTGGTCTTAATCCGCGACTGAGACAAAACGCCCCACGAAACTGCCAATATCTCCTATAATATTAACTCAAATTCACTTCTGTAAAAAGGAGAGTGTACGAATCTCTTAGCTACAACCCTACCAAAAATCAATACCTTTTGAAACGTTTTGAGTAATCGGATATTCCTTCTCCCAAACCCTGACAGTTTTGTTTCTCTCATTACTCTAAAGAAAAAGCTTCATCTCCTTCTCTTCCTCCTTTACACTAAACAACAAGAGTTCTCTCTCTCAAAACAATGTCGAAAATAGCAAAAACAGGAGAGGAGGCGTCCTCTTATTAACAAAAAGAGTTTTTGGTTTAATAATAATAAACCATGATTTAATTCGATTAAACCAAGATTTATTTAAACCAAAATTAATTAAACCATCATTTGATTTAATTAATAAATCGACCAGCTTAGTAAACCAACCGCAAATTAAACCGACTTCACTCCAATTTTCGATATAAACTTTCATATTTCATATTTTTCGGGGCACGGACGTTACAATTCTCCCCCTCTAACAAAAGATTCGTCCTCGAGTCTGAACACACCGCCACTCATCCGCAAAACTCATCAAGTCTACCGCAACCAGGACACCACTGGTCCACACAATCCTGACCCCACTGGTCAATCCAAACCATACTCTCCCAATTATCACCACTCTGGCCCCCCCGACCAGCATACACCTGACCCTCCCGGTCAACACACAGAAANCCCCATCAACCCCGAGATCCGCATCCGATCCCAACCGGACACCTGAGATTGAACACCCATCAATCTCATAAATCCACATACGGTTACCATGCTTATCCCCACGTATTTGACACTTTTGCCACCAACTCATCTGCTCTTAGGTCACAACCTTCAAGCCATACCAATCACACTCTCAGACCCCCCGTCTTCGAGCCATACCGTCTCACTCTCGGGTCGTCACCCTCGAGATCTCGATACCAGGAGAACCCCCATCTCCTCAGGAAAACCCCCATCTCCTCTGCCACTCTCAGGACCACAGTCCCTCGAGCTATCGGTATCTAGGGAACCCCGTCCCCTCAGGAGAACCCCCATCTCCTCATGAGCTGTTCAGGACCCCCCGTCCCTATAGCAACGGTCATAACGTCTATAAGTATTTCACCAACCGGGACCACCCCCCGTGATCAGCGTAGAACATCTCAATGTCCTACCAACACCATACTCTCTCCCAGAATAACACCACCGCCATGGCCACCCCCAGGCCTTACTACAAACACCCAAAACATTTTGGTGTTCACACACACCCTTTCCAAAAATAGCTTTTCCGCTGGGCAATTATCCACAGCAAATCATCAATACGAGCGTAATAAAACAAACAAGTACCATACGTTCGCATATTCTGAATCACCACATCAAATGCTTTGCAAGCCGCTCTTTCCACAAATAGGTAAGCTTTAACTATTCATAAAACTTCCTATTTTTAGAACCCTCATATTCTCTTAACACCGTGACACCACCAATCAAAACAAAAATCCTTGAGAACTGATCAACTCAACTGTGACCACTCCTCAGGTCATCCTCTACACATTCTCGCCACTCCAGGCATTTCACATCCTCTTTCCAAAAATAGACAAGTCCTAACTATCTATAGAACTTTCTATGTATGGTAACTTTCCATTTATAGAAAATTTTTATTTATGGAAACTTTCCATTTATAGAATTCCCGGGCTATTTCCTTTCCACATGACCCACGAGTCAAAAATCCAAACGAACTCCATTTGCAAAACATCTACACCCACAATTCACCGCCCACGGTATTTCCCGATACCGGCGTGATCTACCACTTTCCAACAACTTCTCAATAGCCGACTGCACCTTCCGCACATAAGCTAAAAACACCACACAACAAACCACACATAAAACAACTTACCGTGGAATCTCATTGAAGGCTCGAAGAGGATGATACTAGGACTCCATACCACAAACAAATTGACTAACTACTCATAATCAATTCCATCACACAACATCATAAATCAAGCAACAAGAAAATAATTCACCCAATTAAAGTCCTAACTGCTTTAACCATCCACTTAACCATCCTAGAACCATAAGGGCTCTGATACCAAACTGGAACGACCCGACCAGTCTATAACTAAAAATTTAATGATTTTAATAAAAATATAATCCCGCGGTGTACCGTGGGTTAAAATTTAGTGACTTACATAATTCTAATATTACAATTTTACTCGAATCAGATTCTGAAAATTTAAACCCTAAATAAAAAGTTGAATGTAAACATAATTACATAATAGTGAGACATCATCATTGAAAGGTTAATACAACTTGCTAGATCGAGTTAACCATCTTCAATATATTAGATTTTATCTACAAAGTACTTATATTCACTCAAATATAAAGATATGCAATGAAAGATTTTGATCCACCAACATGAAATAGATTACTATTTTAGGAAATAGGATATATAGAAAAAAATGGAAATTTTAGTCTCAAGACAGTTCAACTAAAATAAATACACTCAAATTGATCAGGAGAGAAACAGATTTGAGAAACTTTTTTCATTTAATACAAGAGAAAGCTTAAATACGAAGGGAAAACCAAACTATAAAAAAGATAGATAACCGAAACTAAACCAACTCTTTATACACTATAATACACCGTCATTTTCAAAATTGACATCTATATAAAAAACTTGTTGTAACTCTAATTAAAATTACGTAAATTTAAAAGTATTAAAATTTAAATATTAATTAAGAAATATAAAGCCTAACCCTAAACCCTAATTGTAAGTAATTGTGAGACATCACGAATGCAAGTAGAAAGATGCAAATATCCATTATCCTTCAAAATTTTGTCATGAATGGAAGGTTATATATACAAGAAAATCATTAAATCTTTGCTACAAAGTTTACATATATTATACATATACAGAGCTGTGCCAAGACGAAAATATATCGGAAGAGACTTAAAAAAAATGTCCTAATTCAATACAAAAAATCGTGTGCAAAAATAAACACAATTGTTGTTGAACGAAAACAAAAACAATATAACTAAACAAACCAACAAAAAATTAGTTCTAACATATTATTCTTTTTTTTCCACATTTTTGTTAACTAATCTTTCAAAATTATCTTTCTAACCAATTTTCTCCAAAAAACAACAATTACTTACAAATGTAAAAATAATTTGGATGAAACTATTTATGAAAACAGAATAAATAGTATTAAAACGTTAAAAACTTGAATAATTTTATCTTAATATATAGAATTGATTTAGTTAGAGACACATTCGAAGGAAAACTTTGTTTATTGAGTTCTGTTCAGAAAAGAGGCAAAGAGACTAACAGAAGAGAAAGCGATATATATATGTTTGTTTACCCTAACTGTTAATTTTTTAAAACCTTAATTGTTGAAGTAATTGTTTTCTAATTAAACCCATATCGAAGCCCAATATTTGTTGCCTATTAATCTATTATTAACAAATTATTTCAGCATAACCTTTAAGGATAAACATAATTCTATTAGGCCTAAAATCTAAATATCTGCCCTTAATTATTTCCAAAATTTGATGTCCTAACCGAATGTTTATTTTTTCCTAACTATGGCACAACACTGTACATATCCAAATATTTTGATAGGCGTTGAACACATTTTATCTACCAAAATTAAATAGATAGTTATTTTAGGAATATATATATATATATATATATATATGTAAAGGATATAGTTTTTTTAAAATTTCACGACGGTTCTACCGAAATAATTACACCGTAATTTTCAAAGTTGACATCTATACAAAACGTGTAATTACGTAAATTTAAATCTATGAAATTCACTAAATATAAAACTTAAAGCCGTTAACCCGAATCCTAAATACGTAATAGTGAGACATCCAAAATACAAGTAGGAAGATGCAAATATCCTTTACCCTGCAAAATTTTGTTATCAGTGGAAGGTTTAGCATGAGAAAAATCATTAAAACTTATTACACTTGAAATAATCAGCATGGGAATTAGCCGAACTACATCAGTCGTCGAGGCTTGGGAAAACTATCTTAGGCAACGACATGGTGCTACCCATATAAATTTAATTGAGGACGAACTGGCAAAACAATAGACTGCTAGAAAGCCAGAAGAAGACATGACTCTATGGAGGAGAAAGAACGATTTTCCACCAGAGATAGAAAGAACAATATTAGAATCGCTAGCTTCTAATCCAGTCCCCTGGAGCAGTGGTGTATGGTTCACATATGCCACCCCGAAATACTCTTTTTGTGTCTGGTTAGCCGTCCAAAACCATCTTTCCACTGAAGATAGGATTCTATTATGGAATAGGGGAGCTGATGCCACTTGTTTGCTCTGCAATAATGCTACTGAAACGAGAGATCATCTTTTTTCTCCTGCGATTTTTCAACTGGCATTTGGAAAGATCTCTCTTTGCACATCTACACAACACGGTACTCCACAGGTTGGCAAGCAATCATTGACTGTGTCTCTACTCATTGGACAAATCGGATAGCATGGTTTCTTGCTCGATATATACTACAAATTACAGTCCACACCCTTTGGAAGGAGCGGAATGATCGTCCACAATCTTCATTTTCTTAATTAGTCTACCAACTTTCTTTGGGTTTTGCAACAAAAGAAGCTAAATTTTTTTTCATCTTTATGGAAAACACACAAAAAATGCATTTCACCCATTCGATGTAGAAAACGTCTTGAAGAAAGGAAATATCCTACTCATCACTTTCTTCTTCTTCGTCTCCTTAAATGCAAAGTTAAGTCGTAAACGTAATTACATAATAGTGAGACATCATTAATGGAAGGTTAATATACAAGAAAAATCATTAGAACTTGCTACGATCGAGATAACCTTCTTAAATAGATTAGATTTTACCTACAAAGTACTTATATTAACTCAAATATTTGGATCCACAATGAACGCTTTTGATCGACCAAAAATAGATTACTATTTTAGGAAATGAGATATATAGAAAAGATGGAACTTTTAATTGCAAGACAGTTCAACCAAAATAAATACACTTTAACTAATCCGGAGAGAAACAAATTTGAGAAAATATCTTCATTCAAGTGATACAAAGGAAAGCTTTACTACTTTAATACTAAGAGAAACACAAGCTATCCCATATTCAGAATAAACCATCTCTATATACACTATAATAAACCATCATTACAAAATTGACACATATATTAAAAACATGTACATTAATTATAAAATTACATAAATTTAGTAGTATTAAAAGTTAAACTGTAAATAAGAAATATAAACTCTAACCCTAGACCCTAATCGTAAACAAGTAATAGTGATCAGAAATGCAAGTCGGAATTGCAAATATCCATTATCCTGCAGAATTTGGTCATCAAGGTTATATATATAAGAAAACATTAAATCTTTGCTAAATTGCTACAGCCTTTTTGAATAGATTAGAACTTACCTACACAATTTGTATATCTTATACATATCCAAATATTTGGATAGGCGGTGAACACGTTTTATCTACTAAAATTAAATAGATTGTTATTTTAGGAGTGAATATATCTAATGGTTAGATTTTTTTTTAAAAAAATTTCATGATGTTTCAACCAAAAGAAATACGCCATAATTTTGAAAGTTGACATCTATACAAGAATGTGTAAATTTAAATCTATGAAATTTGAACCCTAAATACAAGACTGAAAGCTGCTAACCCAAATCGTAAATACGTAATAGTGAGACGACATCCAAAATACAAGTAGGAAGATGCAACTTTGCTTTATCCTACAAATTTTTGTTATCGAGTTGAGATAATTTGTTAATATAGATTAGATCTTACCTACAAAGCTAATATGTTTATTCTATCAAAATTAACGTGACATCCCGGTTTCAGAGACTTGCGGAGAGGTTTAAAAGAATTGATTTGGTCACCTATGTCACCAAAGTGCACTTATCTTTTCGGTCAAGGGTTTTGAGAGAACTTCACAGTTAAGCGTGTTTATGCTGGAGTAGTCTCAGAATAGGTGACCTTCCAGGAAGTGACTGTCAGAACTATGCGAGTGAGGACAAAACACAAGAAAAGATCATGTGGTGATTTGTAGGGACGATAACAAGTATTTAAAGTCTCTCGGACGTAGCAAACCGACCGTCGGATATGGGTAGGCTCACGGGCCTAGTGAGAGGACGAGAGACCCATTAAAAAAGGTAGGCCCATGAACTGAGATTGAACATAGGACCTACTGAAAGGTGGCGGTCGGGGTGTTACAATAAAATAGATAACAAAATTAATAATAAATGTATAAAAGAGATGGTGCTTTTATATTTCCGTCGGTTCCACCAAAATAATTTGAAATTTATTTTCAAAGTTAAATAAAGTGATCTAAACTTAGAGCAAGGTTGACCAAAAACAAAAAATTTAGGACAAAATACTTAAAAAATGATCTAAAAGAAGATTAGAGAGGTAGTTTGAGGTATTCTTTCAAATATCTATCTATATACATTTATTTGTTTCCATATAACCTAGAGATGTCTAATTAAAATAATAATAAAAAAGAAAAAATTGGAGAGAAAAAGAGAGAACGGTACTCTAGGAAGAGACGGTTCTCAATATAAATTGATACTCTCTCTCTTTCATAAAGAGTGTCATTTTGACACATTATACACATAATAAGAAAAACTTAAATTATACATATATGCATTTATTTAACGAGTAATTCATCATTTAAAATTTAATATAAAGAGCTTTGAGCTAAGGGTAAATTAGAATTTTTGAATAAAAAATCACATTAGAAATATAAAGTGACAGTTTTTGTGAAACAAAGAAAAAATTCTAGAATGACACTCTTTGTGAAAGAGCAAGTAGTTGTCATTTTACTAATGGTTCACTTATTAAATATTACAATAACTATTATTCAAATTTGAAATGTTAAATTTTACTAAAAACACAAAGATAATAGAGTAACAAAACTCCCAACGAAGAAGAAGACAAAACAGGTACTCATTTAAAAATCATTTTCATGTTAAGTGTTAAATGTTGAGTTGTAATTTTATCCAGCTTACAAGAAAAAGAATACATAACGAGGCGCTTTGAATGGTACTTCTTCCTTTGAGTGAGGAAAGATGTTTTAATATAAAATCTTAGCAAATGATTGTTAAAAGGTACTCCATTGTATAACAAAGGATTGTGTACTTCTTCCTTTGTAGACAATTGAGTACCTTTAACAATCTTTTGTTATTTACTATATGGTTATTAATTCTAATGAAAAATTTTACCAGTATCAACTTGTGATTTATTCAGCTTATATATGGTGACCACAAGAATATATTTTCTGTAAAGAAAACTAATTGAAATGTCCATGAAAAGAAGAATGAAAATTGCATTGCTTTTTCTTAAAAGAAAAATCTTATTACAACAAGAAAAAACAAGGAGGATAAAAACAACAACGAAAGAAGAGTTAACCCCTTTCTATTATTTTTATGGAAAACACGATAAACATGATCATGGCTTGTAACAAGCCCTGAACATCTTAACGAAAGGACGCATCATCTTCACCAGTACTTTCTTCTTCTTCTCCTTAGGTTTGTTCACCTTGCAACAATGCTCTTGACTCAGAGGAGGGGTCTCCGAATCCTCATCGATATCACCGTCATAAGCTTCCTCATCCGATAGTAGTAGTGTGTCAATACTGTTAACAGGCTTGTCAACAAGAGCCTAATTTCCTTGAACTCAGGACGCGCATCCGAATCTTGTGCATAATTCAAGGATGGGGATCATTTCCTCTGGTATATTCGCAAGACTTGGTCTCTCACCCTGTAAGGAAAGCAAATCCAACATTTAAAATTCTTCACCCTTTTTAGATTTATTAGTTGATTTGTGACCTTACATGTTGTACAAGTTGGGGAACACAAATGTTTGGCACGCCATGGAATGGTTCTTCACCATTAAGCAGCTCCCAAAAAACTATAGCAAAGCTGTAAACATCCGCTTTATGATCATAGTGCTTTGGCTCCTCAACTCTAAGTGCCTCACGACTACTTACCTACGGTTACAAAAACAGAAAAATCAATCATTTTATATGTTTCGAAATAAAAGATTTAGCTCAAAAGAATCGTTACCTCAGGAGCCACCCATTTACAAGTAGCAGCCTCACAGGTCATGCCATCTCTATTCTCTTCTCTAGCAATTCCAAAATCAGCCAATTTCACATGCTTTTAATCACCGGTTACCAACAAATTCGCTACACCAACCAACACACCAAAATTTCAAATTTGTTTCTCTATTCACAAGATTTTATGTATAAACTGGAGCATATTTACTTGGGTTTAAATCACGGTGAATAATGCCTTTTGAGTGCAAAAACTCCATGGCTTGAGCAATATCCAAAGCAAAGGTCAGTGCCTTCTTTAGATCAAGAGGTTTCGGCTGACAACTCCACATGAACCTATCTGAAGAGTGCCGCCTTCCATGAGTTCGGTAACTATCGTCAGTTGCGGCTCTATGCAAGCTCCAACAAACTATACAATCACCAAAAACCATGTTTAATTTCTCACTATTATAATGATAAAACACCAATATAACTAATAAATTTAATTTTAATCTTTTACCTTCACAATGTTGGCATGTCTCATCTTGGATAGTAACAGAACTTCATTTTGAAACTTCTTTTTGTCCATTATGCTTACAGCAGATTTTACACTTGGTTGCATTATCTTCACAGCAACGGGAACTCGGTTTCTGAGCCTATAAAATCATTATAAAGAACATACGAAATAAGTGATAACTTTTAATTAAACGGATTAGTGTTAAATTCATCATTATAAAAAATAAGAGAGAGATGGAACAAACAATCCTTTGTAGACGATTGGAGTAGCCTCCTTCTCCAATCATCTCTCCCACTGAGACATCGTTTGGGTTGAGAAGCAATTCCCTGTTGATACTGAAATTGAATTTCTCGTTGGACTTCTTGTGAGAAGGGTAGTTTGACAAAGCCATTAGTCCAGCACTCATTTTGAAGGCTGGAAGTGACTGAGAGGACTAAGGATGATTAGTGAAAGATGAAGTGTTGATGATGATGAGTGATAGAGGAAGTGCTTGGGCTTATTTATAGTACTACAACATGTGGGGGTGATTCTGTAATCTTACGAGTTGTTATCCGACGTGTATTGACAATTAATAGTATAAAAACGAGAAAATCAATACTAATTATTACAGTTACTGTTTACCAATGAGTATGAATGGTCTCGTTACCAAGCTTATCTTTACATTAAATTTTTTATCCATTCACCACCACATCTCTTGATTTTCTTATAATCTTATCTTTAAGTAGCTTTTTTTCTTAATATGTTTAACAATATATGTGGACTCTATGTGCAACTCTTTTGGAAAAACTTTTTATGCATGAGCTGTATACAGCAATGTATTGTATATATATAGCAAGAGAAAGATGGTAACAAAGCTGGAATTACAATATATTTTATAAATTTCCTATCTTATAATTTTTTTTTTATTTTTTTTATAAATAAGTCTTATTTTCATTGCCAATAATTTTCATGATGAAATAGAAACGCGACTGACTGATAAAATAATCTTCTATCAATTTTTATTATTAAAGATTAGATAAAAAAAATCAGGTAACCAAGGTCCATAGTATCCTAGTTTTGTTTATAGTTTACATACAAAATGTACTCACAGCCAATGACGTTCGCAACCGAGTAAGACAGACATATGGGGTTGCGATAGTATAGAAATCCATTTTATCATATGACGAAAAGATTTTCGAACTTACCGTCCATCTATCCTACGATATTTCTGTTCCAGTCTATGTGACTATATATGTATGATCACATAAGTTGACAACGCCATGCCAATGTATAAACATCCACCATCTCAAAAGAGCTACATTAAATAAATGTTTCCATAAAATGAGATTTTGTTACCGATGGAGCTTATATGATTAGGTCAGAATATCCACCATCTAAAAAGAGCTACATTAAATAAGTGTTCCCATTTGTAGAACTCTGAAAAAAAAAATTGAAATCGAAACTAAGCAAATACATGTTAGGGTTTAGCCTAAACCGTCTAGGCATTGCCATAAGACCGAACACAACACACACTCACCACTTGGAGAGGAAGCTTCTTATCTGCTAGTCTTAACACTTTAATTTCGACCGTTGTAATGGAAACAAGACTCGACTTTTTTTTTAATATGGTTAGGTAATTAGGGAATCTTAAAACTAATTGGAACTGAAATTAACACAGTAGCTCGGACGCGACAAGTTCTCTACCTCCGTTGTTTTCGTAACTATGGGACCGATTATTTTTATTTTTGTATCACGAAGTGTGAGCATTTCAAACGTCGATAGGTTTATGTAGTAAACGTATGGGTATCAAATATATAACCATTGATGATGTGTGTTACAGTTCTTATTTCCGTCGTCAGTGTGTGTTACAAATATTCAACCCAAAATATTATCCTTTAAATATAAATTAACTCTGCCAAAGTACCGACTTTGTTTATAATGCATTGTCCACTACACCCGAATATATACGCATAGTATATGCATGTGAAATATTTGAATATATATATCGTAAATTTTAATCTTCTCGTCTTATATACCTACATAGGTAATCGACTAATAAGCCCAAAAAAGTCAAAAGATTCCTTGATAAAGAACAGGGAATATAGAGATATTAGTAAAGTTGGATAATGTGATCTTTAACTCAGTTCCAATTACATAAGCTTCCTTACAAAATCAAAGATTCCTTAACAACAAACAATATATAGTGATGATTGAGTCGGTGGCTACAGCTGTCCCTACTTTTGTCATGTCTTGCTTTCGTCTACCGAAAACTGTCACACAAAAGCTTACTAGTGCGATATCTAACTTTTGGTGGAGCTAATCTGGGAATCGCAAGGTCTACATTGGATCGCTTGGGATAAGTTGTATGAAGATTTACACCAATACCCATACGTCCGTACAATCACCAAGGTGGGCCGTCCATACGGTTTGGAGGCATAACGAGTCCGGTCCATGAAGACAAGTCTCCAACGGTCACAAAACATCTAGATCCTTCCTAAGGAGTCATTGGCGAGTGTGTGCAAGTGGGAGCTCAAATCAAACTAAGATCACATGTTAACTTAAGGTGATGTCACTTTCATTATAATAATTGTGCATAACATCTTGTATAGAATATCCTATTTATAATTGTCTATATTTAGCTCGTACCTAGGAACTAAATCAAGCAAGAAAAGAGATAATCTCTTTCTCCATTACACTCTACAATTCATTTACTATGTTCTACTCTGTTTTACTCTGTTCTATACTCTGTACTATTCTACACTACCTAACAATTTCTCCATACTCTACTAGTTACCTTTGTCTATCTTAAAACTAATATGGTATCAGAGCAGATCACTCCTACCCTCTAAATCTCACACCCACCAACCAAACACTTCCATACCAAACCTTTGTTTCTTTGTTAAGATATTAAAACTCTATTTCACTTTAACCGTTGGACAATATCTTTAACCAACGGTCAGTTCATTATGGAGAGCACCAAGACTCTGATTGTTCCGATTACTCTCAAAGGAGAGAATTACTTATTGTGGGAAAGAACCACAAAAACAGCCCTATGTGATCGAGGGCTTTGGACCCATATTACTACAAGTGAAGCTCGAAGCAAGACAACCACTCAAGACAAGAAGGAACTTGTCACTAGTGAGAAAGACAAGTGGTTCCAAGAAGACCAAGGAGTTCTAGCCATTATTCAAAACTCACTTGATGCACCTATCCTTGAGGCCTACTCATATTGCAAAACTGCAAAGGATCTATGGGATACACTACAAAACGTGTTCAGAAATGTCACCAATGTGAACCGAATCTTTGAGATCAAACAGGCCATCAAAACCTCAACCAAGACTACATGGAGTTCACTAAACACTTTGGTAAGTTTAGATCTCTTTGGCAGAGCTAGAAATGCTTCGACCGACGACCATTGATCCGGTTATCTTAAACGAATGACGAGAGAAAGAGAAAGTGTTCGAACTACTCTTGACACTCAACCCCTCCTATAACGACCTCATCAAGCACATTTGAAGGTCAGACAAGCTTCCTAGCCTCAATGATGTTTGTAACCAGATCCCAGCAAGAAAAACACACAAAACAACAACAAACAAGCAAGAACAAGGAATCAAAGGCTTAGATTAGCCATGGTCATGCACTCACCTCTTTGCAGGAAGTTTCTGAACCACAACAACGAATCCAACCCTCCTAGCAAGCCTCTAACTCCTTCCTAGCCTTGGATCTCTCAGAAACAGCAAGAAATCTCAAAAATCTCTCTCAAAAGCTCAAGAACAAAGTTTTCTCCCTTTGTCTCTCAAAAACGTTAAACAACGACAAAGACAATGCCAAAAACCCTTCCTTTCGTCGACAAACACTTAAGTAACCCGGTTCATTGGTTTCCCAAAACCAAACCGAACTAAATCGACGATTACAACAATCTGGTCGAACCAGAAATAAGTGGCGTCGACCGTCTGTGGACCCCACTAGCCCACTGCTAGTCACCCAAACGGACACCAAGCTGGCCCTGCAGAGCATCGATCCTAATCTCTCACCGTGGCAAATGGAACTATTCGTCCAAATCCACTATAAGTTATTGGTGCGCCAGACGTTCCTTGAACTCTGGTCCCCACCCTTTAACAACCTTCCCACAGAACAAGTTATCCCATATTGAAAATAAACCATCTCTATATACACTATAATAAACCTTCATTTCAAAATTGACATCTATATTAAAAATATGGTCAGTAATTCTAAAATTACGTAAATTTAGTAGTATTCAAAGTTAAACCGTAAATAAGAAATATAAAGCCTAACCCTCGACCCTAATCGTAAATAAGTAATAGTGATACATCAGAAATGCGTGAATATCCATTTTCCTGCAAAATTTGGTCAGCAAGGTTATATATACAAGAAAACATTAAATCTTTGTTAAAATTGCTACATCCTTTTCTAATAGATTACTAACTTACCTACACAATTTGTATATCTTATACATATCCAAATATTTGGATAGGCGATGAACACGTTTTATCTACCAAAATTAAATAGATTGTTATTTTAGGAATGGATAAAGTTTTTTTTTTTTTTTAATTTCGTGATGGTTCAACCAAAATAAATACGCCGTACGTACTTTCAAAGTTGAAATCTATACAAAAACATGTAAATTTAAATCTATGAAATTTAAATCCTAAATACAAAAATGAAAGCCGCTAACCCAAATCGTAAATACGTAATATTGAGACGACATCCAAAATACAAGTAGGAAGATGCAACTATCCTTTATCCTGCAAATTTTTGTTATCAACAGAAGTTTTACCATGAGTAAAACTTATTAGAGTTGAGAGATTCTGTTATATATATAGATTAAATAGATAGCAAGATTAAGAATAAATGTATAAAAGAGATGGTGCTTTTATTTTTTCGTCGGTTCCACCAAAATAATTTGAAATTTATTTTCAAAATTAAATAAAGTGATTTAAACTTAGAGCAAGGTTGACCAAAAACAAAAAAATTAGGACAAAAAAAATTATCTAAAAGAAGATTAGACAGGTATTCTTTTAATATCTATCATCTACATACATTTATTTGTTTCCCGTATCACCTAGAGATGTCTAATTAAAATAATAATAAATAAAGAAAAAATTGGAGAGAAAAAGAGAGACGATACTATAAGAAGAGACCGTTTTCAATATAAATTGATAATTGTCATTTCAATAATGGTTCACTTATTACAAATTACTATAACTATTCTTCAAATTTGAAATGTTAAATTTTACTAAAACCACAACGATATATTTTTTGTTGTAAAATAAATAGTTGAATTTTCCATGAAAAACAAGAATGGGAATGCATTACTTTTTTTTTGTTACAAGAAGAACAACAAAAATAACAAAATAACAAAAGGCCCAAAGAAGAAGAAGACAAAACAGGCACATGACAAAATCTTCTGTTTTGTAATTTTCTTACTTAGTCTACCAACTTTCTCTGGGTTTTGCAATGAAAGAAGTTAAAAATTACCTTCATCTTTATAGGAAACACACAAAAAAGTGCAATTCACCCCTCCGATGAAAAAAACTTCTTGAAGAAAGGAAGTATTCTTCTCATCACTTTCTTCTTCTTCTTCTCTTTAGGTTTCTCTAGCCTGCGGTAGCCCTTTTGAATCAAACAATTGGTATCCAAATCTCCCATTTTAACGTCATATAATTTTTCATCTGATATTACTGTTTCATTACTAGTCTCAGCTGAGCTCAAGTCGTTTAACAATTTTTCCAATAAGATAGCGATCTCTCCAAACTCAAGACGTGCCTCTGATTCCTCTGCCCAACAAGATTCCAAGATGGGAACAATTTCATCTGGAATATTCTTAAGGCTTGGTCTCTTGCCCTAGAAGAAAATTAAGAAGATCCATCATTTTTATCTCCTTTCCAGTTATAAGTTAAAAGTGTTAATTTGTATCATCTAATAAATTACCTGTTTCACAAAATAGAGAATAGACGAAGTCCTATTCATCTCACTGAATGGTGTTTGTGGTAACCTGTAGACATCGACTTTGTGGTAATAGTGCTTCTTCCAATTTTGAGTGGCTCACGGAGACATACATGTGGATATCAAACATAAAATTATGAATTGATATGTTTCAGAAAGAAGATTTAGGTCTCGAAATAATCAGTTCATTACCGCAGGAGCCATCCATCTGTAAGTGCCAGGCTCACAAGTCATGCCACCTATATTATATTCTCCCACAAGTCCAAAATCAGCCAACTTTACCATTTCCATATCACTTGTTACCAACACATTCCCTACACAAACATAGAGACCAATTGGTTAAATTCGGTTTGTTATTCTACAAAACATGATCAAGTGTAAAATGGAAAATATTTACTTGGATTTAAATCACGGTGAATGATGCCATTTGAGTGCAAAAAATCCATGGCTCGAGAAATATCCAAAGCAAAGCTTAGTGTTTTCTTTAAATTAGGAGGACTCGAACGAGAGCTCAATATGAACTTATGAAGACTGTCGCCTTCAACGAGTTCAGTAACTATCATCAATTGTGGCTCTATGCAAGCTCCAATAAACTATACAAAGACTTGCAAAATTAGACTCCTAACATGAGTCAATTGCAAGACTAGACTCTTCTTTTTCTCTCTCCAACATTTATCACTTTCTGCCTACTAAATCTTCTACCATTCATNACTTCTATAGTGACTATTTTTGGAGTTGACCAAAATATTTAAGCATTGATCGTAATATTATTATATTAAAATAATTAGTTGACTACAAAAGAAGTCTACTAATTAAAAATNTTTGAATTTCTTGCGAAAATGTTTATTACATCCATATCCTCATTTTCTTGTCTTATTTACGGTTGTACCACCGCCATCAATTTTCTAACAACCATGAACAAATAAATTTGAAGCTCTTAATGCTTCAACAACCCGATTTGTGAGCTTAAATAACACCCAATGCTATGAGAACTTCATTTTCTTCCATCTCCCCTCCATTTTAATCGAAAAAATTGAAAGTTCGTTAATCTTGTTATATCTCGTGAACAAGGAAAATTGGCGCTGTGTTTCTTCAGTGGTGACTAAATACGACGTCCTCGGTGCTTGACATTGCAAAACCACCACCGATAAGGTTATTTTCCGGTAGATTTCGTGATTTTCTTTGTTTTTTTGGTCGAAATTAGACTTCATTTGTTAGTCCAACCGTCATAATATCATGTAAAGTCTACTATGTGGTCAGTTTTGCAATTTAAAATTTATCGACTTTTGAGCCCGTAAACTAAAATTTCAGTCTCTTTAATTTCATTTGAAAACAAAAAAATATAGTTTAGACTGCATTATAATATTTCTAACCGATACCTCGTTTGCAGTCTACTAAGGTGTATTTTTGCAATTGACCAAATTCTTGACTTTTTAGTGATGACTGCTGGACTAAGTCTTCTTACGATAATAAACGAGTAGACTTCTATAGTGACTATTTTTGGAATTGACCAAAATATTTAAGCATTGACCGTAATATTATTATATTAAAATAATTATTTGACTGCAAAAGAAGTCTACTAATTAAAAATTTATGTTTGTCAACTCCAAAAATGACCACGGCAGACTGCAAACGAAGTCATCATTACTATAGACTTTGTACGTAGTCTACTTGGCAAAAGTCAAACTTGGTCAATTGCAAAACTATCCACGACGAAGTTTCATTTTCTTGTTGACGGATAGATGAAGTCTACTTGTTAGACAGAAGTCTACTGTAAAGTCAATGGGTTGGTCAATTGTAAAAATAACCAGAGTAAACTATAATTGAAGTTAACAGGTGGAACTTTTCATTGAAGTCTATCTAGTTTTATCTATTTAATTGCAAAACTGAGCAAAAAATTAACAAAGGATGACCACAAAAGAAGTCAACCGGTTATGGTAGACTTCGTCCGCTGTCTGCTTTGTTAAATTGTAATTGCAAAAATAGACCGCAAAAAATAGACTTCATTTGAAGTTATCTTCGTATAGTTTAGTTTATATCTACCCGTTGACGTCAACATGAAGTCAGCAGATTTTGAAAACCAAATTATTGCAAATTGGTGAATAATTTTTAAGATTTTCTTGTTGTATTCTTTGATATATG